>NC_048566.1:18357308-18394808 GCF_013265735.2 Oncorhynchus mykiss | reverse complement strand
AGAGAGAAGAGAGAGAAGAGTGAGAGAGAAAAGAGAGAGAAGAGAGAGAGAAGAGTTAGAGAGAAGAGTGAGAGAGAAGAGTGAGAAAAGAGAGAGAGCATTATTAATTTAGAGATTTTAAGAAACCAGCATGTGCTTCTTACACCAATTGTATGTACAGTGGGGCAAAAAAGTATTTAGTCAGCCACCAATTGTGCAAGTTCTCCCACTTAAAAAGATGAGAGAGGCCTGTAATTTTCATCATAGGTACACTTCAATGATGACAGACAAAATGAGAAAAAAAATCCAGAAAATCACATTGTAGGATTTTTAATGAATTTATTTGCAAATTATGGTGGAAAATAAGTATTTGGTCACCTACAAACAAGCAAGATTTCTGGCTCTCACAGACCTGTAACTTCTTATTTAAGAGGCTCCTCTGTCCTCCACTCGTTACCTGTATTAATGGCACCTGTTTGAACTTGTTATCAGTATAAAAGACACCTGTCCACAACCTCAAATAGTCACACTCCAAACTCCACTATGGCCAAGACCAAAGAGCTGTCAAAGGACACCAGAAACAAAATTGTAGACCTACACCAGGCTGGGAAGACTGAATCTGCAATAGGTAAGCAGCTATTGCAGATAGACAACAACACAAACGTGATCTTATCTCCTAATCCTTCCTTCTATGTTACAATCACACTGTCATGACTTCCACCGAAGTCAGTTCCTCTCCTTGTTCTGGCGGCGTTCGGCGGTTGACGTCACCAGTCTTCTAGCCATCGCCGATCCACCTTTCATTTTCCATTTGTTTTGTCTTATTTTCCCACACATGTCTGTGTGTGAAATTGTTTGTTGTGAAGTGCTGGTGCACTCTGACTGGTTGTCAACGGGTTATGTTGTTGTTCTGGGTGCCGTTGGTTTTGCATATTAAACTGCTCCGGTTATTACCCAGTTCTGCTCTCCTGCGCCTGACTTCCCTGCAGCCAGTCACTCACCCCTTACACACCCCCCACAGTGTGGTCTCTGTATGGTGAAGGGTAACTTGGTGGAGTCCCATACATCAGTTCTGTCCAGCTAAAACGTCAACTACAGTTTTCTCCTCAGCACTCTTGAATCTCTTGAACGTCATCATCATATGGATCACGACCAAAGTCCTTATTCTACTGCGGCTTAGTTTACAATGGCTTTCTCTAATCAGGTGCTGTTATCCTAATGCCAAGGGCACATCTTGTCTTTAACTCAAACACCAGATGTGCTCAGGGGGGAGAGGACTGGAAACAACAAGCTATTTAGGTCAGAAAGGGGAGAAGACTGGATACAACAAGTTATTTAGGTCAGAAAGGGGAGAGGACTGGATACAACAAGTTATTTAGGTCAGAAAGGGGAGAGGACTGGAAACAACAAGCTATTTAGGTCAGAAAGGGGAGAAGACTGGATACAACAAGTTATTTAGGTCAGAAAGGGGAGAGGACTGGAAACAACAAGCTATTTAGGTCAGAAAGGGGAGAAGACTGGATACAACAAGTTATTTAGGTCAGAAAGGGGAGAGGACTGGATACAACAAGTTATTTAGGTCAGAAAGGAGAGGACTGGAAACAACAAGTTATTTAGGTCAGAAAGGAGAGGACTGGATACAACAAGTTATTTAGGTCAGAAAGGAGAGGACTGGATACAACAAGTTATTTAGGTCAGAAAGGGGAGAGGACTGGATACAACAAGTTATTTAGGTCAGAAAGGGGAGAGGACTGGATACAACAAGTTATTTAGGTCAGAAAGGGGAGAGGACTGGATACAACAAGTTATTTAGGTCAGAAAGGAGAGGACTGGATACAACAAGTTATTTAGGTCAGAAAGGGGAGAGGACTGGATACAACAAGTTATTTAGGTCAGAAAGGAGAGGACTGGATACAACAAGTTATTTAGGTCAGAAAGGGGAGGACTGGAAACAACAAGTTATTTAGGTCAGAAAGGGGAGAGGACTGGATACAACAAGTTATTTAGGTCAGAAAGGGGAGAGGACTGGATACAACAAGTTATTTAGGTCAGAAAGGGGAGAGGACTGGATACAACAAGTTATTTAGGTCAGAAAGGGGAGAGGACTGGATACAACAAGTTATTTAGGTCAGAAAGGGGAGAAGCTCTGTGCTGTGATGTGATGTTTTATTTATTTTTTAAGCTGATTTTGCTTCGTTGTCTCTGATTGGGAACCATATTTAGGCAGCCATATTCTTTGGGTATTTTGTGGGTGATTGTTTCCTGTGTCAGTGTTTGTGCCACACAGGACTGTTTTTGGGTTTTCACGTGTGTTGTTTTGTAGTTTGTTCATGTTTGAGTTTTCTTATTAAAATACCATGAACTATAACCACGCTGCGTTTTGGTCCGCCTCTCATTCCCAGGAAGAAAGCCGTGACATGAATCAATATGCCTTGACCATGACAACTTACAGTCTAAGGTGACACCAAGAGGTTTAGTCTCCTCAACTTGCTCAAAAGCTACATTATTCATTACCAAATTCAGCTGAGGTTTATAGCTCATGGAGTGATTTGTACCAACTACTATGCCATTTGTCTTAGACATTGTCACGTATGCTCCCTCTCCAGGCTCTAGGTCATCAGGCTGCTGATTATCCAACACACCTGTCACCATCGTCACGCGCACCTGCACCTCATCAGACTCACCTGTGCTCCATCACCTCCCTGATTTTTTATTTATTTCACCTTTATTTAACCAGGTAGGCTAGTTGAGAACAAGTTCTCGTTTACAATTGCGACCTGGCCAAGATAAAGCAAAGCAGTTCGACACATACAACACAGTTACACATGAAGTAAAACAAACATACAGTCAATAATACAGTATAAACAAGTCTATATACGATGTGAGCAAATGAGGTGAGATAAGGGAGGTAAAGGCAAAAAAAGGCCATGGTGGCAAAGTAAATACAATATAGCAAGTAAAACACTGGAATGGTAGATTTGCAATGGAAGAATGTGCAAAGTAGAAATAAAAATAATGGGGTGAAAAGGAGCAAAATAAATAAATAAATTAAATACAGTAGGGAAAGAGGTAGTTGTTTGGGCTAAATTATAGGTGGGCTATGTACAGGTGCAGTAATCTGTGAGCTGCTCTGACAGTTGTGCTTAAAGCTAGTGAGGGAGATAAGTGTTTCCAGTTTCAGAGATTTTTGTAGTTCGTTCCAGTCATTGGCAGCAGAGAACTGGAAGGAGAGGCGGCCAAAGAAAGAATTGGTTTTGGGGGTGACTAGAGAAATATACCTGCTGGAGCGTGTGCTACAGGTGGGAGATGCTATGGTGACCAGCGAGCTGAGATAAGGGGGGACTTTACCTAGCAGGGTCTTGTAGATGACATGGAGCCAGTGGGTTTGGCGACAAGTATGAAGCGAGGGCCAGCCAACGAGAGCGTACAGGTCGCAATGGTGGGTAGTTTATGGGGCTTTGGTGACAAAACGGATTGCACTGTGATAGACTGCATCCAATTTGTTGAGTAGGGTATTGGAGGCTATTTTGTAAATGACATCGCCAAAGTCGAGGATTGGTAGGATGGTCAGTTTTACAAGGGTATGTTTGGCAGCATGAGTGAAGGATGCTTTGTTGCGAAATAGGAAGCCAATTCTAGATTTAACTTTGGATTGGAGATGTTTGATATGGGTCTGGAAGGAGAGTTTACAGTCTAACCAGACACCTAAGTATTTGTAGTTGTCCACATATTCTAAGTCAGAGCCGTCCAGAGTAGTGATGTTGGACAGGTGGGTAGGTGCAGGTAGTGATCGGTTGAAGAGCACGCATTTAGTTTTACTTGTATTTAAGAGCAATTGGAGGCCACGGAAGGAGAGTTGTATGGCATTGAAGCTTGCCTGGAGGGTTGTTAACACAGTGTCCAAAGAAGGGCCAGAAGTATACAGAATGGTGTCTTCTGCGTAAAGGTGGATCAGAGACTCACCAGCAGCAAGAGCGACCTCATTGATGTATACAGAGAAGAGAGTCGGTCCAAGAATTGAACCCTGTGGCACCCCCATAGAGACTGCCAGAGGTCCGGACAGCAGACCCTCCGATTTGACACACTGAACTCTATCAGAGAAGTAGTTGGTGAACCAGGCAAGGCAATCATTTGAGAAACCAAGGCTGTCGAGTCTGCCGATGAGGATGTGATGATTGACAGAGTCGAAAGCCTTGGCCAGATCAATGAATACGGCTGCACAGTAATGTTTCTTATCGATGGCGGTTAAGATATCATTTAAGACCTTGAGCGTGGCTGAGGTGCACCCATGACCAGCTCTGAAACCAGATTGCATAGCAGAGAAGATATGGTGAGATTCGAAATGGTCGGTAATCTGTTTGTTGACTTGGCTTACGAAGACCTTAGAAAGGCAAGGTAGGATAGATATAGGTCTGTAGCAGTTTGGGTCAAGAGTGTCCCCCCCTTTGAAGAGGGGGATGACCGCAGCTGCTTTCCAATCTTTGGGAATCTCAGACGACACGAAAGAGAGGTTGAACAGGCTAGTAATAGGGGTGGCAACAATTTCGGCAGATCATTTTAGAAAGAAAGGGTCCAGATTGTCTAGCCCGGCTGATTTGTAGGGGTCCAGATTTTGCAGCTCATTCAGAACATCAGCTGAACGGATTTGGGAGAAGGAGAAATGGGGAAAGCTTGGGCGAGTTGCTGTTGGGGGTGCAGTGCTGTTGACCGGGGTAGGAGTAGCCAGGTGGAAAGCATGGCCAGCCGTAGAAAAATGCTTATTGAAATTCTCAATTATGGTGGATTTATCAGTGGTGACAGTGTTTCCTATCTTCAGTGCAGTGGGCAGCTGGGAGGAGGTGTTCTTATTCTCCATGGACTTTACAGTGTCCCAGAACTTTTTTGAGTTAGTGTTACAGGAAGCAAATTTCAGCTTGAAAAAGCTAGCCTTGGCTTTTCTAACTGCCTGTGTATAATGGTTTCTAGCTTCCTGGAACAGCTGCATATCACGGGGGCTGTTCGATGCTAATGCAGAACGCCATAGGATGTTTTTGTGTTGGTTAAGGGCAGTCAGGTCTGGGGAGAACCAAGGGCTATATCTGTTCCTAGTTCTACATTTCTTGATTACCTCCTCTGTATCTGTCTCTCCCATTGGTTCCTTCCCCAGGTGTTATTGTTTCTGTTTCAGTGTTTCATGTCTGTACGTTGTTCGTGTTTCTTGTTTTGTATTATGTTGTGTTATTGATTAAATCACTCACTCCCTGAACTTGCTTCCCGACTCTCAGCGCACATCGTTACAGATGTGCTCAGGACTAGTGTGTGTGTGTGTGTGTGTGTGTGTGTGTGTGTGTGTGTATGTGTCTGTGTGTGTGTGTGTGTGTGTGTGTCTCACCTGTTCTTTGGTCTGGGCCTTCTGAACATACTCGCGTCCTACTTTGATCCTGGGAGTGAGGATGGCCCGGGAGAACTCCAGCACGCTGATGCCCAGCAGGTGGCTCAGTTTCTGGGCAGCCGTGTCGTCTGGCATGGAGCACTGGTCCTGGTTCTTCTCCTTAGTGAACGAGATGTTCCCAAACTGGAGCACCGCAGAGATCACCTTCAACATGGCTAACAGGAGGGAGGGAGGAGGGAGACAGACAGGCAGAAAGAGAGGGATAGAGAAGAGGGGAGGGAGACAGGCAGACAGGCAGAAAGAAAGAGAAGGTTGGATAGGAGGTCAGGGAGGGAGGGAGACAGACAGGCAGAAAAAGAGGGATAGAGAAGAGGGGAGGGAGACAGACAGACAGGCAGAAAGAAAGAGAGGAGAGGAGGGGAGGGAGACAGACAGACAGGCAGAAAGAAAGAAAGAAAGAGCGGGATGGAGAGAAAATATAGTTTTTTACTTCCATGTTCTGAGGAAAGCTCTGTCCCCCCTCCCCTCCCCTCCATTCCTCTCTCGCTTACACAGAGACTCCTCTGGTGTGAATCCCATGATGGTCATAGAGTCCATGGTCTGGGTGAAGTTGTCAGCATCACTCTGGCCTGGAACAGGTATAGCACCTCCACTCAGAAACCTGTACTGGTCAGCACTACCAAGGAGAAGGTCTGCTACAGACAGAGAGGAAGAGAGAGAGGGGGAAACAGAGAGAGAGAGAGGGAAACAGAGAGACAGGGAAACAGAGAGAGAGAGGGAAACAGAGAGACAGGGAAACAGAGAGAGAGAGGAAAACAGAGAGACAGGGAAACAGAGAGAGACAGGGAAACAGAGAGAGAGAGGGAAACAGAGAGACATGGAAACAGAGAGAGAGAGGAAAACAGAGAGACAGGGAAACAGAGAGAGAGGGAAACAGAGAGAGAGAGGGAAACAGAGAGAGAGAGGGAAACAGAGAGAGAGGGAAACAGAGGGAGAGAAACAGAGAGAGAGAGAGAGAGAGAGGATAATAATCAGTAAAAGGATCAAAAACCAGATCTATCTATTCACCAGATCTATCTATTCACCAGATCTATCTATTCACCATATCTATCTATTCACCAGATCTATCTATTCACCAGATCAACCTATTCACCAGATCTACCTATTCACCAGATCTATCTATTCACCAGATCTATCTATTCACCATATCTATCTATTCACCAGATCTATCTATTCACCAGATCTATCTATTCACCAGATCTACCTATTCACCAGATCTACCTATTCACCAGATCTACCTATTCACCAGATCTATCTATTCACCAGATCTACCTATTCACCATATCTACCTATTCACCAGATCTATCTATTCACCAGATCTATTTATTCACCAGATCTACCTATTCACCAGATCTATTTATTCACCAGATCTACCTATTCACCAGATCTACCTATTCACCAGATCTACCTGTTCACCAGATCTATCTATTCACCATATCTATCTATTCACCATATCTATCTATTCACCAGATCTACCTATTCACCAGATCTATCTATTCACCATATCTATCTATTCACCATATCTATCTATTCACCAGATCTACCTATTCACCAGATCTATCTATTCACCAGATCTATCTATTCACCATATCTATCTATTCACCAGATCTATCTATTCACCAGATCTATCTATTCACCAGATCTACCTATTCACCAGATCTACCTATTCACCAGATCTACCTATTCACCAGATCTACCTATTCACCAGATCTATCTATTCACCATATCTATCTATTCACCAGATCTACCTATTCACCATATCTATCTATTCACCATATCTATCTATTCACCATATCTATCTATTCACCAGATCTACCTATTCACCAGATCTACCTATTCACCAGATCTATCTATTCACCAGATCTATCTATTCACCAGATCTACCTATTCACCAGATCTATCTATTCACCAGATCTATCTATTCACCAGATCTACCTATTCACCAGATCTACCTATTCAACTCATCCCCCTTCTCCTACCCTCTATTTCTTCCCACCCTCTCCTACCCTCTCTGTCTCCTCTCCCTCTCATACCCTCTCTTTCTCCCCTCCCTCTCCTACCCCCTCTTTCTTCCCACCCTCACCTACCCTTGCTTTCTTCCCTCCCTCTCCTACCCTCTCTTTCTTCCCTCCCTCTCCTACCCTCTCTTTCTCCTACCCTCTCTTTCTCCTCTCCCTCTCCTACCCTCTCTTTCTCCCCTCCCTCTCCTACCCTCTCTGTCTCCTCTCCCTCTTCTACCCTCTCCTACCCTCTCTTTCTTCCCTCCCTCTCCTACCCTCTCTTTCTCCTCTCCCTCTCCTACCCTCTCTTTCTCCCCTCCCTCTCCTACCCTCTCTTTCTCCTCTCCCTCTCCTACCCTCTCTTTCTCCCCTCCCTCTCCTACCCTCTCTTTCTCCCCTCCCTCTCCTACCCTCTCTTTCTCCCCTCCCTCTCCTACCCTCTCTTTCTCCCCTCCCTCTCCTACCCTCTCTTTCTCCCCTCCCTCTCCTACCCTCTCTTTCTCCTCTCCCTCTCCTACACTCTCTTTCTCCTCTCCCTCTCCTACCCTCTCTTTCTCCTCTCCCCCTCTCTCACCTCTGGTGGTCTCTGAAGCTCCACACATGAGTTGGTAGAAGATGTGGAAGGTCCTTTCATCTTTGGCCTGGCGGATCGCCCTCGACTTCTCCAGCAGGTCTGAGGTCAGGAGTAAAGGAAGGGTTCAATAGCCCCAGACACTAACCTAAGGGCAGTTTTGCATCCCCTGCTTCCCTGAGCTGACCCCTGTGTGTAGGGCAACTTCTACCTGATGACAGATTAGCAGTGACCCAACAGTGAGCATACTAATGAATTACAATAGTAATATTTAGGTTGGGACTCGAAACAGAGTCTGACTGCAGAGGAAGGATACAGGTCTCAATGTTGGCACCGACAATATATCCAGCCACGTCAAAGTTAATACGGATGAATTTGCCCTGAGAGACAAGAGGAGAAGAAATGTGTCAGTTGATGATTAACATATTGTAACGACCCTGGGTTTATAAGCGAGGAAATCGACTCTGACGCTCGAGCATGCTTTTGTTGCACAGTCGATAGCGTGCCGAAGCCTCGGGCTCGACCTGCTCCCTGCCTGTTTCATTACAATATTAATGAAAAAATGATACAAACTCAACAACAAACACAGTAAATAAAAATACAGCCAATTAAAAACATACTGTAGATCTTATCTGGGATCAATCTAGATATTAATACATTCTTACAAATCT
Source organism: Oncorhynchus mykiss (assembly GCF_013265735.2). Classification (NCBI taxonomy): domain Eukaryota; kingdom Metazoa; phylum Chordata; class Actinopteri; order Salmoniformes; family Salmonidae; genus Oncorhynchus; species Oncorhynchus mykiss. Next base: position 18,386,156 of record NC_048566.1, on the reverse strand, counting down.
GGAGGAGTTGTCGTTCTTGACAGTCTTGGCATTTCCGAAGGCCTCCAGGATGGGGTTGGCCTGTAGCAGCTGTCTCTCTAGCTCTCCCTGGAGGACAGGACAGGCATCGCATCAACACTGGGACATGCATCACAAAGCAACTCCACAACCCAAAATACTGTTCCCCCAATCCCAGTACAAAAGAGGGGAGACCAGACTCATCAGCCAGTAAACAAGGCAGTCACCCAGTGGTCTCAACTCTGATTTTCAAGATATAGTCTGTAATAGCATCTCAACGGGATGAGCCCAGAGAAATCTAGAGATAAATAGCTTTTCATGTGTTCTCTAACAGACATTTAAAAGTGGCAGGTAAAGCACGCCAGCCAAGCAGCACTCAAAGCTACACACAGCAAGAGGCCAGGGCTTTGCATGGGAACAAAGCTCAGACTGCCAACAATGCACATACTACTAGACAAAGCACCAAGTGCACACAGAACAACACACGCACATAAAAAGCACGCACACACACAGACAGGTATGTGTGGAGACTCCTGGTCAGCCAGAATGTATACTTAACTATTCTACATGGTAAATGCCTGGTGTATTTGGGCAACATTCACAGGTGTGGCCACCAGAATGGAAGCATTGAGCTCATTCACTGTAAAGGGAGGATGGGGAGGGAGGTCTATAGCCCAGCCTGAGAACAACCTCTAGCCACTGCCCCTTCAGTGCTAGCAGATCAGAAAATACTGGATAGGTGTAACCACTAAGATGATTGCTCTATCTTATCGTCCAAAGGGTTTAGTGGAGATTCCACCTATCTGGTTTTCAGATGGCCGGTTGTTTTAAGACCAAGCTTTTGTGCATCATCAGTGAATTCCAAAGCTTTCCTTCACCGATGAGGGGAATGATTCTGAGACCCACCTATGGGCGGGATTAACACCAGCTGTCAATCAGGAAACTAGAGCATTTTCATTAGGCAACAGTATATGGGTTGACGATTGACAGGCCGTTAATCCAGCCAATTAGGACGTTGAGAGAGATTCATAGGCCCGCCCATCACAACTTATTCTAGCACCCATTGGGTGTTGCAACAGATATACCGTACAGTAAAAAGCCAAACACCATTAGACACCGGAGAACAGCAGGGCTTTCATTCAGGAGACAGCAACTTTTCAGAACATTCAGACAGAAATGTATTGTCTAAAACAGACAAGATTCTCTCTTACACATTCTACATCTATCTGCAATTCTGCAATGTCTTACCTCAATCAGCCCACAGTGGTGATAGTCTTTATACTTTATATTATACTCACATATTGCACACTCTGAGAGATTGAGAAAAACGGGAAGGTTGGGAGAATCAACGGATGACACAAACAAACAACAAAAGACAACAACAGACCAATGAATGCAGTACAAACAAAAACTAAATGCTTGACAGTTATGGAGGAACACATCAGTAATGGTGTTGTTAAAGGATGCTAGTCTGGAGCACAAACCAGAATCGGTAGGCAGAACAGAAGAGAAGGAAAGAGGAGAAGACAGGACAGGATAGAGCCCACTCACCCTGTTCACCATGGAACTGCCCCGGGGCAACGACCTACTGCCATCCATCTGAACACGCAGGAGAGATGGACAAGAAAGAGGGGGAGGTTGGAGGAGAGAGGGTAGGAGAGAGTGCAAAATCAAGAGGGAGGAGGGAGAGAGGGAGGAAAGGATAGGAGAAAGAAGAGAAGGAAAACAGTAGAAAAAGGGAAGGATAAGGGGCAGTAGGGGGAGGAGAGTACATGAGAGGGGGAATGAGAGGAGAGGGCAGGGAGAGAGGACAGGGCAGGGAGAGAGGACAGGGCAGGGAGAGAGGACAGGACAGGGAGAGAGGACAGGGAAGGGAGATAGGACAGGGCAGGGAGAGAGGACAGGGCCGGGAGAGAGGAGAGGAGCAGAGAGGCAGGAATGATTATAGAGGTCACTCTATAATGATTCCTCCAGCAGCACTTGATCAGCAAGAAGAACGGTAGTAGACAGGAAGTCATGGAATAGTAGCAACATGTAGTGTAATGCAAAATGTAGCAGTACACTTTGTTTCAACCATAGTTTCAATATACATCTTTAACACAACTTCATAACAAGTCATAACAAGTCCTCCCTACACCCTTTCGTTCTTTCACTTTCTTCCTGCCTTATTCTGTTTCCCCATCCACTCCCTCAGTCAGGACAATAAACATCATCCATCAATCAACCCTCTCCCTCAGTCAGGACAATAAACATCATCCATCAATCAACCCTCTCCCTCTGTCAAGACAATAAACATCATCCATCAATCAAGCCTCTCCCTCAGTCAGGACAATAAACATCATCCATCAATCAACCCTCTCCCTCAGTCAGGACAATAAACATCATCCATCAATCAACTCCCTCAGTCAGGACAATAAACATCATCCATCAATCAACCCTCTCCTTCAGTCAGGACAATAAACATCATCCATCAATCAACCTCTCCCTCTGTCAAGACAATAAACATCATCCATCAATCAATCCTCTCCCTCAGTCAGGACAACAAACATCATCCATTAATCAACCCTCTCCCTCAGTCAGGACAATAAACATCATCCATAAATCAACCCTCTCCCTCAGTCAGGACAATTAACATCATCCATCAATCAACCCTCTCCCTCAGTCAAGACAATAAACATCAACCATCAATCAATCAACTCCCTCAGCCAGGACAATAAACATCATCCATCAATCAAGCCTCTCCCTCAGCCAGGACAATAAACATCATCCATCAATCAATCAACTCCCTCAGTCAGGACAATAAACATCATCCATCAATCAACCCTCTCCTTCAGTCAGGACAATAAACATCATCCATCAATCAATCAACTCCCTCAGCCAGGACAATAAACATCACCCATCAATCAAGCCTCTCCCTCAGTCAGGACAATAAACATCATCCATCAATCCTCTCCCTCAGTCAGGACAATAAACATCATCCATCAATCAACCCTCTCCCTCAGTCAGGACAATAAACATCATCCATCAATCAATCAACTCCCTCAGCCAGGACAATAAACATCATCGATCAATCAACCCTCTCCCTCAGCCAGGACAATAAACATCATCCATCAATTAACCCTCTCCCTCATTCAGGACAATAAACATCATCCATCAATCAACACTCACCCACAGTCAAGACAATAAACATCAACCATCAATCAATCAACTCCCTCAGCCAGGACAATAAACATCATCCATCAATCAAGCCTCTCCCTCAGCCAGGACAATAAACATCATCCATCAATCAATCAACTCCCTCAGTCAGGACAATAAACATCATCCATCAATCAACCCTCTCCCTCAGTCAGGACAATAAACATCATCCATCAAGCCTCTCCCTCAGTCAGGACAATAAACATCATCCATCCATCAATCCTCTCCCTCAGTCAGGACAATAAACATCATCCATCAATCAACCCTCTCCCTCAGTCAGGACAATAAACATAATCCATCAATCAACCCTCTCCCTCAGTCAAGACAATAAACATCATCCATCAATCAATCAACTCCCTCAGCCAGGACAATAAACATCATCCATCAATGAACCCTCTCCCTCAGCCAGGACAATAAACATCATCCATCAATCAACCCTCTCCCTCAGTCAGGACAATAAACATCATCCATCAATCAACCCTCTACCTCAGTCAGGACAATAAACATCATCCATCAATCAACCTCTCCCTCTGTCAAGACAATAAACATCATCCATCAATCAATCCTCTCCCTCAGTCAGGACAACAAACATCATCCATTAATCAACCCTCTCCCTCAGTCAGGACAATAAACATCATCCATAAATCAACCCTCTCCCTCAGTCAGGACAATTAACATCATCCATCAATCAACCCTCTCCCTCAGTCAAGACAATAAACATCAACCATCAATCAATCAACTCCCTCAGCCAGGACAATAAACATCATCCATCAATCAAGCCTCTCCCTCAGCCAGGACAATAAACATCATCCATCAATCAATCAACTCCCTCAGTCAGGACAATAAACATCATCCATCAATCAACCCTCTCCTTCAGTCAGGACAATAAACATCATCCATCAATCAATCAACTCCCTCAGCCAGGACAATAAACATCACCCATCAATCAAGCCTCTCCCTCAGTCAGGACAATAAACATCATCCATCAATCCTCTCCCTCAGTCAGGACAATAAACATCATCCATCAATCAACCCTCTCCCTCAGTCAGGACAATAAACATCATCCATCAATCAATCAACTCCCTCAGCCAGGACAATAAACATCATCGATCAATCAACCCTCTCCCTCAGCCAGGACAATAAACATCATCCATCAATCAACCCTCTCCCTCATTCAGGACAATAAACATCATCCATCAATCAACACTCACCCACAGTCAAGACAATAAACATCAACCATCAATCAATCAACTCCCTCAGCCAGGACAATAAACATCATCCATCAATCAAGCCTCTCCCTCAGCCAGGACAATAAACATCATCCATCAATCAATCAACTCCCTCAGTCAGGACAATAAACATCATCCATCAATCAACCCTCTCCCTCAGTCAGGACAATAAACATCATCCATCAATCAACCCTCTCCCTCAGTCAAGACAATAAACATCATCCATCAATCAATCAACTCCCTCAGCCAGGACAATAAACATCATCCATCAATCAAGCCTCTCCCTCAGCCAGGACAATAAACATCATCCATCAATCAATCAACTCCCTCAGTCAGGACAATAAACATCATCCATCAATCAACCCTCTCCCTCAGTCAGGACAATAAACATCATCCATCAAACCTCTCCCTCAGTCAGGACAATAAACATCATCCATCCATCAATCCTCTCCCTCAGTCAGGACAATAAACATCATCCATCAATCAACCCTCTCCCTCAGTCAGGACAATAAACATAATCCATCAATCAACCCTCTCCCTCAGTCAAGACAATAAACATCATCCATCAATCAATCAACTCCCTCAGCCAGGACAATAAACATCATCCATCAATGAACCCTCTCCCTCAGCCAGGACAATAAACATCATCCATCAATCAACCCTCTCCCTCAGTCAGGACAATAAACATCATCCATCAATCAACCCTCTCCCTCAGCCAGGACAATAAACATCATCCATCAATCAACCCTCTACCTCAGTCAGGACAATAAACATCATCCATCAATCAATCAACTCTCTCAGCCAGGACAATAAACATCATCCATCAATCAAGCCTCTCCCTCAGTCAGGACAATAAACATCATCCATCAATCCTCTCCATCAGTCAGGACAATAAACATCATCCATCAATCAATCCTCTCCCTCAGCCAGGACAATAAACATCATCGATCAATCAACCCTCTCCCTCAGCCAGGACAATAAACATCATCCATCAATCAACTCCCTCAGTCAGGACAATACTCATCATCCATCAATCAACTCCCTCAGTCAGGACAATAAACATCATCCATCAATCAACCCTCTCCCTCAGCCAGGACAATAAACATCATCCATCAACCCTCTCCCTCAGCCAGGACAATAAACATCATCCATCAACCCTCTCCCTCAGCCAGGACAATAAACATCATCCATCAATCCTCTCCCTCAGTCAGGACAATTAACATCATCCATCAATCAATCCTCATCCTATTATTCTCCTTTTCATCCAGTTAATCTCTTTCCTCACAACTTCTTCTCCTTCTCTGTCTTTGTCTCCTGACCTCTCCCCCTTTCCGCCATATAGTCTCTTCTTCCTCCCCCCTTCTCCACTCCCCCTCCCCCTCTTCTCCCGCTCTCTCTCCTTCCCCAGTTTACCTGTGAGGCCTCCTTGTTTCTACCCAGAGTTCCAGTCTTATGGGATGAGGCCACATGAGCCAGATACTGGATGACTTTCTTAGTGTTCTCTGTCTTCCCTGCGCCAGACTCGCCGCTGAAACACACATACACACACACGCGCGCACGCGCACACACACAGAAACAAGTATGAGAAACTCACACATAAACCACATCTCGTTTCACAAGGGTCCTCCATAAAAACACACTCATACAACCCAGTTATGAAGGACATATAAACACAACACAAACACATATAACAGAAAGGACACTATACACACGTGTAGGCCACCAGGGAACAGAGGAACCATGCAGTGTATTCCTCTATACACACGTGTAGGCCACCAGGGAACAGAGGAACCATGCAGTGTATTCCTCTATACACACGTGTAGGCCACCAGGGAACAGAGGAACCATGCAGTGTATTCCTCTATACACACGTGTAGGCCACCAGGGAACAGAGGAACCATGCAGTGTATTCCTCTATACACACGTGTAGGCCACCAGGGAACAGAGAAACCATGCAGTGTATTCCTCTATACACACGTGTAGGCCACCAGGGAACAGAGGAACCATGCAGTGTATTCCTCTATACACACGTGTAGGCCACCAGGGAACAGAGAAACCATGCAGTGTATTCCTCTATACACACGTGTAGGCCACCAGGGAACAGAGGAACCATGCAGTGTATTCCTCTATACACACGTGTAGGCCACCAGGGAACAGAGGAACCATGCAGTGTATTCCTCTATACACACGTGTAGGCCACCAGGGAACAGAGGAACCATGCAGTGTATTCCTCTATACACACGTGTAGGCCACCAGGGAACAGAGGAACCATGCAGTGTATTCCTCTATACACACGTGTAGGCCACCAGGGAACAGAGAAACCATGCAGTGTATTCCTCTATACACACGTGTAGGCCACCAGGGAACAGAGGAACCATGCAGTGTATTCCTCTATACACACGTGTAGGCCACCAGGGAACAGAGAAACCATGCAGTGTATTCCTCTATACACACACGTGTAGGCCACCAGGGAACAGAGGAACCATGCAGTGTATTCCTCTATACACACGTGTAGGCCACCAGGGAACAGAGAAACCATGCAGTGTATTCCTCTATACACACGTGTAGGCCACCAGGGAACAGAGGAACCATGCAGTGTATTCCTCTATACACACGTGTAGGCCACCAGGGAACAGAGGAACCATGCAGTGTATTCCTCTATACACACGTGTAGGCCACCAGGGAACAGAGAAACCATGCAGTGTATTCCTCTATACACACGTGTAGGCCACCAGGGAACAGAGGAACCATGCAGTGTATTCCTCTATACACACGTGTAGGCCACCAGTGAACAGAGGAACCATGCAGTGTATTCCTCTATACACACGTGTAGGCCACCAGGGAACAGAGGAACCATGCAGTGTATTCCTCTATACACACGTGTAGGCCACCAGTGAACAGAGGAACCATGCAGTATATTCCTCTATACACAGAGAGCAGGTGTGCAGGATACAGACACTAGTCATTGTGTTGCTGTTGGATGGGAATAAAGGAGAATACAGGAGACTGACTGGGGGAAACTAAATATACTTCTAGTGTTGGAGGGGGACTGGGCTGTAAAAGTTTAAAAACAGGAACCTAGCAGAAACTAAGCTATACTCAGCTTCAGTAATCTAAACTGGGATCATTTACCATGGTGAGAATACAGACGGACAACAGACAGGCAGGCAGACAAGACAGACAGGCAGACAAGACAGGCAGACAGACAGACAGGCAGACAAGACAGGCAGACAGACAGACAGGCCGACAGACAGATATATAACCCCAGGTTACTCACGTGCATAGGATAGATTGATCTTCTCTGTCTGTGAGAGAATAATAAAAGCAGAATATGTCAGTCTTTCATATTACCCAATGAACAGTACTACCTTCACTTCTTATACTAGTAATCACTGTAACAGTACTACCTTCATCTCTTACACCAGTAATCACTGTAACAGTAATACCTTCACTTCTTACACCAGTAATCACTGTAACAGTACTACCTTCATCTCTTACACCAGTAATCACTGTAACAGTAATACCTTCACTTCTTACACCAGTAATCACTGTAACAGTACTACCTTCACCTCTTACACCAGTAATCACTGTAACAGTAATACCTTCACCTCTTATACCAGTAATCACTGTAACAGTACTACCTTCACCTCTTATACCAGTAATCACTGTAACAGTAATACCTTCACTTCTTACACCAGTAATCACTGTAACAGTACTACCTTCATCTCTTACACCAGTAATCACTGTAACAGTAATACCTTCACTTCTTACACCAGTAATCACTGTAACAGTACTACCTTCACCTCTTACACCAGTAATCACTGTAACAGTAATACCTTCACCTCTTATACCAGTAATCACTGTAACAGTACTACCTTCACCTCTTATACTAGTAATCACTGTAACAGTACTACCTTCACCTCTTACACCAGTAATCACTGTAACAGTACTACCTTCACCTCTTACACCAGTAATCACTGTAACAGTAATACCTTCACTTCTTACACCAGTAATCACTGTAACAGTACTACCTTCACCTCTTACACCAGTAATCACTGTAACAGTAATACCTTCACTTCTTACACCAGTAATCACTGTAACAGTACTACCTTCACCTCTTACACCAGTAATCACTGTAACAGTAATACCTTCACTTCTTACACCAGTAATCACTGTAACAGTACTACCTTCACCTCTTATACTAGTAATCACTGTAACAGTAATACCTTCACCTCTTACACCAGTAATCACTGTAACAGTACTACCTTCACCTCTTACACCAGTAATCACTGTAACAGTACTACCTTCACTTCTTATACCAGTAATCACTGTAACAGTACTACCTTCACTTCTTATACCAGTAATCACTGTAACAGTACTACCTTCACCTCTTACACCAGTAATCACTGTAACAGTAATACCTTCACTTCTTACACCAGTAATCACTGTAACAGTAATACCTTCACTTCTTACACCAGTAATCACTGTAACAGTACTACCTTCACTTCTTACACCAGTAATCACTGTAACAGTAATACCTTCACTTCTTATACCAGTAATCACTGTAACAGTAATACCTTCACTTCTTACACCAGTAATCACTGTAACAGTACTACCTTCACCTCTTACACCAGTAATCACTGTAACAGTACTACCTTCACCTCTTACACCAGTAATCACTGTAACAGTAATACCTTCACTTCTTACACCAGTAATCACTGTAACAGTACTACCTTCACCTCTTACACCAGTAATCACTGTAACAAGGGGATCGATACACTCGTCAATCTATCTCAGAGAACCTGACTGAAACAAAAAAGGCTGTCAGTGTGTATGTGATTTCAACAGCTCTCACTGAACAGCATTGTCGTGTAGTGAGGAGGAAGGAGGTCAAAGCTACAGAAGTGGTCTCTCCAGACAGACCTCAGACCTCTGCTCCAGCCCACACTGCAGACACCAACACAATGGCCTGACCTTGTCTGTTACATTTCTGGTGTGTTTGTTTTAAAGGTTTCCTCTGAACCACAGACACACACACAGAGAGGCAAGCACACACACGCGCACGCACGCATGTGCACAGACATGCACGGACACACACACATACCGGTCATACTGGTTCAATTATCAATAGGATCACAGATCACGGACACACACCTGTCACATTGAAAGAAAGAAAGAATAAGAGAGAGAGAGACAGTCTTGTCGTCTAATGAATTGACCTCGGGGCAGAAACGTTGCTCAATCTGTCTCTAACCGGTTTTAATGGAGGAGTGGAGCAATCCGTGTCTGTTTGTCACGCTCCTATCATAATACATGTGGCGTGGGAAAAGTCCTAGAATGAACTGTAAATACTACTGCCATTTGCAGCACCAAGATATTCTCATTGCCAATGTTTCCATATGCTTCCACAAAAAACATGGATTTACACCACATTCAGAAAGTATTCAGACCCCTTCCCTTTTTCCACATTTTGTTACGTTACAGCCTTATTCTAAAATGGATTTTAAAAAACGTAATCAATTTATACCCCATAATGACAATGCGAATACATAAGTATTCAGACCTTGTGCTTTGAGACTTGAAATTGAGCTCAGGTGCATCCTGTTTCCATTGATCATCCTTGAGATGTTTCTACAACTTGATTGGAGTCCCCTGTAATAAATTAAGTTGATTGGAAATGATTTGGAAAGGCACACAACTGTCTATAAAAGGTCCCACAGTTGACAGTGCATGTCAGAGCATAAACCAAGCCATGGGGTTGAAGGAATTGTCCGTAGAGCTCCGAGACAGGATTGTGTCGAGGCACAGATCTGGGGAAGGGTACCAAAAAATGGATGCAGCATCGAAGGTCCCCAAGAACACAGTGGCCTCCATCATTCTTAAATGGATGAAGTTTGGAACCACCCATTTTTAACAACCTGTTTTTGCTTTGTCATTATGGGGTATTGGGTGTAGATTGATGAGGGAAAAAAACAATTTACTACATTTTAGAATAAGGTTGTAATGTAACAAAATGTAGAAAAAGTCAAGGGGTCTGAATTCTGAATGCACTGTATATGGTACAGTGCCTTGCGAAAGTATTCGGCCCCCTTGAACTTTGCGACCTTTTGCCACATTTCAGGCTTCAAACATAAAGATATAAAACTGTATTTTTTTGTGAAGAATCAACAACAAGTGGGACACAATCATGAAGTGGAACGACATTTATTGGATATTTCAAACTTTTTTAACAAATCAAAAACTGAAAAATTGGCCGTGCAAAATTATTCAGCCCCCTTAAGTTAATACTTTGTAGCGCCACCTTTTGCTGCGATTACAGCTGTAAGTCGCTTGGGGTATGTCTCTATCAGTTTTGCACATCGAGAGACTGACATTTTTTCCCATTCCTCCTTGCAAAACAGCTCGAGCTCAGTGAGGTTGGATGGAGAGCATTTGTGAACAGCAGTTTTCAGTTCTTTCCACAGATTCTCGATTGGATTCAGGTCTGGACTTTGATATTTACACTGTCAGCAGGGTGTCCGTTAGGAAAATGTGGCACCAAACAACGTGGCCGGGAAGATTTTAATTTACCAGCCATTTGAGAAATGTATCAGACACATTTACATTGGTTGTGTAACCCCTTAGTGTGTCCACTCACGGTGCTCAGAATGACAGAAATCACATTTACATTATGGTAATTCATCTGAACAAAACATGCAACTCCTGTAATGAATTAGCCAATAAAAATAAATTTCCAGGCCTCCCGAGTGGTGCAGCGGTGTAAGGCACTGCATCACAGTGCTTGAGGTGTCACTACAGACCCGGGTTCGATCCCGGGCTGTGTCACAACCAGCCGTGACAGGGAGTCCCATAGGGCGGCGCACAATTGGCCCAGTGCCGTCTGGGTTAGGGGAGGTTTTGGCCGGGGGGCTTTACTTGGCTCTAGAGACTCCTTGTGGCGGGCCGGGTCGCCTGCAGGCTGACTTCAGTCGTCAGTTGAACAGTGTTTCCTCCGACACATTGGTGCAGCCGGGTTAAGCGGGAGGGTGTTAAGAAGCACGGTTTGGCTGGTCATGTTTCAGAGGATGCATGACTCTACATTAGCCTCTCCTGATTTCATTGGGGAGTTGAGCGATGAGACAAGATTGTAATTGGATATCGAGAAAAAGGGTAATTAAAACAAATCTCTGTTAGAAACTTAGAAAAAGGGTGAATCAAAAGTTGCAACAACTAGGATGGGTTGCTAATATGACTAAGATTATGAATTTGGCTTCAGGACAACGAAGGAAAGTTGATATGAAAACCAATAGAACAGGAGAGAAATGGCATATGAGGAAGTCTTCCACAAATCAAATCAAATCAAACAGACAGCGTAGGTGGGAAAAGGCCTACAGTTGAAGTCGGAAATTTAAATACACCTTAGCCAATACATTTCAACTCAGTTTTCACAATTCCTGAGTAAAAAGTCCCTGTCAGTTAGGATCACCACTTTATTTTAAGAATGTGAAATGTCAGAATAATTATTTCTTTCATCACATTCCCAGTGGGTCAGAAGTTTACATACACTCAATTAGTATTTGTTAGCAATGCTTTTAAATGGTTAAACTTGGGTCAAACGTTTTGGGTAGCCTTCCACAAGCTTCCCACAATAAATTGGGTGAATTTTTGTCCATTCCTCCTGACAGAGCTAGTGTAACAGAGTCAGGTTGGTAGGCCTCCTTGTTCGCCCACACGTTTTCAGTTCTGCCCACACATTTTCTATGGGATTGAGGTCAGGGATTTGTGATGGCCATTCAAATACCTTGACTTTGTTGTCCTTAGGCCATTTTGCCACAACTTTGGAAGTATAGTGGGGTCATTGTCCATTTGGAAGACTCATTTGCGACCAAGCTTTAACTTCCTGATGTCTTGAGATGTTGCTTCAATATATCCTCATAATTTCCATCCTCATAATTTCCATCCTCATGATGCCATCTATTTTGTGAAGTTCACCAATCCATCCTACAATAAAGCACCACCACAACATGATGCTGCCACCCCATGCTTCCCGGTTGGGATGGTGTTCTTCGGCTTGCAAGCCTCACCCTTTTTCCTCCAAGCATAACAATAGTCATTATGGCCAAACAGTTCTATTTTTGTTTCATCAGACCAGAGGACATTTCTCCAAAAAGTATGATCTTTGTCCCCATGTGCAGTTGAAAACCGTAGTCTGGCTTTTTTATGGCGGTTTTGGAGCAGTGGCCTCTTCCTTGCTGAGCGGCCTTTCAGGTTATGTTGATATAGGACTGGTTTTACTGTGGATATAGATACTTTTGTACCTGTTTCCTCCAGCATCTTCACAAGGTCCTTTGCTGATGTTCTGCGATTGATTTGCATTTCTTGCACCTTCCTGCGCGGTCCCATAGTGTTTATACTTGCATACTATTGTTTGTACAGATGAGCGTAGTACTTTCAGGTGTTTGGAAATTGCTTCCAAGGATGAACCAGACTTGTGGAGGTCTACAATTTCTTTCTGAGGTATTGGCTGATTTCTTTTGATTTTCCCATGCTGTCAAGCAAAGAGGCACTGAGTTTGAAGGTAGGCCTTGAAATACATCCACAATTACAACTCCAATTGACTCAAATGATGTCAATTAGCCTATCAGAAGCTTCTAAAGCCATTACATCATTTTCTGGAATTTTCCAAGCAGTTTAAAGGCACAGTCAACTTAGTGTATGTAAACTTCTGACCCACTGGAATTGTGATACAGTGAATTATAAGTGAAATAATCTGTCTGTAAACAATTGTTGGAAAAATGACTTGTGTCATGCACAAAGTAGATGTCCTAACCGACTCGCCAAAACTATAGTTTGTTAACAAAAAATTTGTGGAGTGGATGAAAAACAAGTTTTAATGACTCCAGCCGAAGTGTGTGTAAACTTCTGACTTGCAACTGTTGATGAATGTGATTGAAAGAACCAGAATTATATTTTCGACAGTTTTTGGGCTGCATGGCCATCTCTGAGTTCCATGTGCTCATTTAGGCTATTTAGCAGCCAATGATCATGGTGTAGCCTCACAATGTGTCCAGCATTAGTATAATTTTTACTTTTAGAGTTTTATCATTTTAATTCATATTTTTATGATTAACCACCTGACAATGATTTTGAGAAATTAAAACATTATTATTGAAAATAAACTGTTCCATGAAAATGCAAATATGGAAATATAGATGTGTAGATGTGAAGGTGTCAGAGGTTAGAGGTCACGGGTTAGGGTTACCTTGTAGCATGCTGCGGTAGGCAGCCTCTGATATAGCGTAGATGTGAGGGGGCATCTCATGGCGTTTCTTCCCTCGGTACATCTCCACTATAGACTCTGTGTAGATGGGCAGGTTCTTATAGGGGTTGATCACCACACAGAACAGGCCCGAGTATGTCTGCAAACACACACACACACCCAGGATAGATATACACAAAGTTCAATGATAACTAAAATACCATGCTTAATCTCAATGACCCATGCCCTCCCAATGCCTAGACCCAGCCATTAAGCCAGGCAATGTCATATCACACACACACACCTATATATAACAGCTACATTAGGAGAGGGAGGGTCAATCCCACCCAACATTCTCCCCTCATTAACCTACAGTATGAGTAGGGCCCATTAACCTACAGTATGAGTAGGACCCATTAACCTACAGTATGAGTAGGACACATTAACCTACAGTATGAGTAGGACCCATTAACCTACAGTATGAGTAGGACACATTAACCTACAGTATGAGTAGGACACATTAACCTACAGTATGAGTAGGGCCCATTAACCTACAGTATGAGTAGGACCCATTAACCTACAGTATGAGTAGGACACATTAACCTACAGTATGAGTAGGACCCATTAACCTACAGTATGAGTAGGACCCATTAACCTACAGTATGAGTAGGACCCATTAACCTACAGTATGAGCAGGACCCATTAACCTACAGTATGAGTAGGACCCATTAACCTACAGTATGAGTAGGACACATTAACCTACAGTATGAGTAGGGCCCATTAACCTACAGTATGAGTAGGACCCATTAACCTACAGTATGAGTAGGACCCATTAACCTACAGTATGAGTAGGACCCATTAACCTACAGTATGAGTAGGACACATTAACCTACAGTATGAGTAGGACCCATTAACCTACAGTATGAGTAGGACACATTAACCTACAGTATGAGTAGGACACATTAACCTACAGTATGAGCAGGACCCATTAACCTACAGTATGAGTAGGACCCATTAACCTACAGTATGAGTAGGGCCCATTAACCTACAGTATGAGTAGGGCCCATTAACCTACAGTATGAGTAGGGCCCATTAACCTACAGTATGAGTAGGACACATTAACCTACAGTATGAGTAGGACACATTAACCTACAGTATGAGCAGGACCCATTAACCTACAGTATGAGTAGGACCCATTAACCTACAGTATGAGTAGGACACATTAACCTACAGTATGAGTAGGACACATTAACCTACAGTATGAGCAGGACCCATTAACCTACAGTATGAGTAGGACACATTAACCTACAGTATGAGCAGGACCCATTAACCTACAGTATGAGCAGGACACATTAACCTACAGTATGAGTAGGACACATTAACCTACAGTATGAGTAGGACACATTAACCTACAGTATGAGTAGGACACATTAACCTACAGTATGAGCAGGACCCATTAACCTACAGTATGAGTAGGACACATTAACCTACAGTATGAGTAGGACACATTAACCTACAGTATGAGCAGGACCCATTAACCTACAGTATGAGTAGGACCCATTAACCTACAGTATGAGTAGGACACATTAACCTACAGTATGAGTAGGACACATTAACCTACAGTATGAGCAGGACCCATTAACCTACAGTATGAGTAGGACACATTAACCTACAGTATGAGTAGGACACATTAACCTACAGTATGAGCAGGACCCATTAACCTACAGTATGAGCAGGACCCATTAACCTACAGTATGAGTAGGACCCATTAACCTACAGTATGAGTAGGACCCATTAACCTACAGTATGAGTAGGGCCCATTAACCTACAGTATGAGTAGGGCCCATTAACCTACAGTATGAGTAGGGCCCATTAACCTACAGTATGAGTAGGACACATTAACCTACAGTATGAGTAGGACACATTAACCTACAGTATGAGCAGGACCCATTAACCTACAGTATGAGTAGGACCCATTAACCTACAGTATGAGTAGGACCCATTAACCTACAGTATGAGTAGGACACATTAACCTACAGTATGAGTAGGACACATTAACCTACAGTATGAGTAGGACCCATTAACCTACAGTATGAGTAGGACCCATTAACCTACAGTATGAGTAGGACACATTAACCTACAGTATGAGTAGGGTCAGGTTGAATGTGTAAGGAGTCATTTGTAATGAAAAAGAAAGATAGCTGTCAGGATAATCAATCAACCAGCTAGTGCTACAACACAGGTTAATGAATGATATATGCAGGCAACAGTGTAACGGTACTGATAACAAGATGACTCTGTGGATTCTGACTGGTCACCCCTAACCATCCACCTCCTCTCACACCCTTCCCTGATAATCCACACATACAGTATGTGTGTGTGTGTGTGTGTGTGTGTGTGTGTGTGTGTGTGTGGTGGACTGAAATATGAGGGTCAGTATACTGCCTTGTCCACCAAAATCCCCCATTTTCTCTCTATCTCTCTTTCTCTAAAGCAGATAAGATAAACATAAACAGCCTTCAAATACCTTAACATAGATATACAATACAAAGTGTAGTTCACTATGTCACATTCTAACCTTTTCTGACACATTCTTCATATCAAAGTTCCGCAACACTTATCTTTCTTTCTTCTTATCTATCTTCCTTTCTATCCATTTCTCTTCCTCTTCCTATCTCTCTCATCCCTCCCTTCATTGGTTCATAGTCACGAAACAGGAGATGCAGCTCTCCTTTCTCCTCCGTCCTTCTCTCTCTTATATAAACGACTGTGATGTAACACAACCCCTCCTCTTATATCAGTTACACTGGTGTCACAGTTCTCTCTACAGAGTAACCCCCCCCCCCACACACACACACACCACACACACAAACATAGTCTTGTACAACTAACCTTGTGGGGACACACAATTCAGTCCCATTCAAAATACATTTTTCCATAACCCCTAACCTTAAACCTAACCTTAACCCTAGCTCCTAACCCTAAACCCATAAACTAACCCTAGCTCCTAACCCTAAACCCATAAACTAGCCCTAGCTCCTAACCCTTACCCATAAACTAACCCTTACCCATAAACTAACTCTAACCCTAGCTCCTAACCCTTACCCATAAACTAAACCTAGCTCCTAACCCTTACCCATAAACGAACCCTAACTCCTAACCCTAACCCTAACTCCTAACCCTTACCCATAAACTAACCCTAACCCTAGCTCCTAACCCTTACCCATAAACTAAACCTAGCTCCTAACCCTTACCCATAAACTAACCCTAGCTCCTAACCCTAAACCCATAAACTAACCCTTACCCATAAACTAACTCTAACCCTAGCTCCTAACCCTTACCCATAAACTAACACTAGCTCCTAACCCTTACCCATAAACTAACCCTAGCTCCTAACCCTAAACCCATAAACTAACCCTAGCTCCTAACCCTAACCCATAAACTAACCCTAGCTCCTAACCCTAACCCATAAACTAACCCTAACCCTAACCCTTACCCATAAACTAACCCTAGCTCCTAGCCCTTACCCATAAACTACCCCTAACTCCTAACCCTAACCCATAAACTAACCCTAGCTCCTAACACTTACCCATAAACTAACCCTTACCCGTGAACTAACCCTAACTCCTAACCCTTACCCATAAACAACCCTTACCCATAAACTAACCCTAGCTCCTAACCCTTACCCATAAACTAACCCTAACTCCTAACCCTAACCCTAACTCCTAACCCTTACCCATAAACTAACTCTAACTCCTAACCCTAACCCATAAACTAACCCTAACTCCTAACCCTAACCCATAAACTAACCCTTACTCCTAACACTAACCCATAAACTAACCCTAGCTCCTAACCCTAACTCATAAACTATCCCTAACTCCTAACCCTAACCCAAAAACTAACCCTAACTCCTAACCCTAACCCATAAACTAACCCTTACCCAAAAACTAACCCTTACCCATAAACTAACCCTTACCCATAACCTAACCATAACTCCTAACCCTTACCCATAAACTAACCCTAACTTCTAACCCTTACCCATAAACTAACCCTAACTCCTAACCCTAACCCTAACTCCTAACCCTTACCCATAAACTAACTCTAACTCCTAACCCTAACCCATAAACTAACCCTAACTCCTAACCCTAACCCATAAACTAACCCTAGCTCTTAACCCTAACCCATAAACTAACTCTTACCCAAAAACGAACCCTTACCCATAAACTAACCCTTACCCATAACCTAACCATAACTCCTAACCCTTACCCATAAACTAACCCTAACTTCTAACCCTTACCCATAAACTAACCCTAAATCCTAACCCTAACCCTAACTCCTAACCCTTACCCATAAACTAACTCTAACTCCTAACCCTAACCCATAAACTAACCCTAACTCCTAACCCTAACCCATAAACTAACCCTAGCTCCTAACCCTAACTCATAAACTATCCCTAACTCCTAACCCTAACCCATAAACTAACCCTAACTCCTAACCCTAACCCATAAACTAACCCTTACCCAAAAACTAACCCTTACCCATAAACTAACCCTTACCCATAACCTAACCATAACTCCTAACCCTTCCCCATAAACTAACCCTAACTTCTAACCCTTACCCATAAACTAACCCTAACTCCTAACCCTAACCCTAACTCCTAACCCTTACCCATAAACTAACTCTAACTCCTAACCCTAACCCATAAACTAACCCTAGCTCCTAACCCTAACCCATAAACTAACCCTTACCCAAAAACTAACCCTTACCCATAAACTAACCCTTACCCATAACCTAACCATAACTCCTAACCCTTACCCATAAACTAACCCTAACTTCTAACCCTTACCCATAAACTAACCCTAACTCCTAACCCTAACCCTAACTCCTAACCCTTACCCATAAACTAACTCTAACTCCTAACCATAACCCATAAACTAACCCTAACTCCTAACCCTAACCCATAAACTAACCCTAGCTCCTAACCCTAACCCATAAACTAACCCTAGCTCCTAACACTAACCCATAAACTAACCCTAGCTCCTAACCCTAACCCATAAACTAACCCTTACTCCTAACACTAACCCATAAACTAACCCTAGCTCCTAACCCTAACTCATAAACTAACCCTCACTACTAACCCTTACCCATAAACTAACCCTAACCCATAAACTAACCCTAACTCCTAACCCTTACCCATAAACTAACCCTAGCTCCTAACACTTACCCATAAACTAACCCTAACTCCTAACCCTAACCCATAAACTAACCCTAACCCATTAACTAACCCTAACTCCTAACCCTTACCCATAAACTAACCCTAGCTCCTAACCCTAACCCATAAACTAACCCTAACTCCTAACCCTTACCCATAAACTAACCCTAACTTCTAACCCTAACCCATAAACTAACCCTAGCTCCTAACCCTTACCAATAAACTAACCCTAACTTCTAACCCTTACCCATAAACTAACCCTAACTCCTAACCCTAACTCCTAACCCTTACCCATAAACTAACTCTAACTCCTAACCATAACCCATAAACTAACCCTAACTCCTAACCCTAACCCATAAACTAACCCTAGCTCCTAACCCTAACCCATAAACTAACCCTAGCTCCTAACACTAACCCATAAACTAACCCTAGCTCCTAACCCTAACCCATAAACTAACCCTTACTCCTAACACTAACCCATAAACTAACCCTAGCTCCTAACCCTAACTCATAAACTAACCCTCACTACTAACCCTTACCCATAAACGAACCCTAACTCCTAACCCTAACCCTAACTCCTAACCCTTACCCATAAACTAACCCTAACCCTAGCTCCTAACCCTTACCCATAAACTAAACCTAGCTCCTAACCCTTACCCATAAACTAACCCTAGCTCCTAACCCTAAACCCATAAACTAACCCTTACCCATAAACTAACTCTAACCCTAGCTCCTAACCCTTACCCATAAACTAACACTAGCTCCTAACCCTTACCCATAAACTAACCCTAGCTCCTAACCCTAAACCCATAAACTAACCCTAGCTCCTAACCCTAACCCATAAACTAACCCTAGCTCCTAACCCTAACCCATAAACTAACCCTAACCCTAACCCTTACCCATAAACTAACCCTAGCTCCTAGCCCTTACCCATAAACTACCCCTAACTCCTAACCCTAACCCATAAACTAACCCTAGCTCCTAACACTTACCCATAAACTAACCCTTACCCGTGAACTAACCCTAACTCCTAACCCTTACCCATAAACAACCCTTACCCATAAACTAACCCTAGCTCCTAACCCTTACCCATAAACTAACCCTAACTCCTAACCCTAACCCTAACTCCTAACCCTTACCCATAAACTAACTCTAACTCCTAACCCTAACCCATAAACTAACCCTAACTCCTAACCCTAACCCATAAACTAACCCTTACTCCTAACACTAACCCATAAACTAACCCTAGCTCCTAACCCTAACTCATAAACTATCCCTAACTCCTAACCCTAACCCAAAAACTAACCCTAACTCCTAACCCTAACCCATAAACTAACCCTTACCCAAAAACTAACCCTTACCCATAAACTAACCCTTACCCATAACCTAACCATAACTCCTAACCCTTACCCATAAACTAACCCTAACTTCTAACCCTTACCCATAAACTAACCCTAACTCCTAACCCTAACCCTAACTCCTAACCCTTACCCATAAACTAACTCTAACTCCTAACCCTAACCCATAAACTAACCCTAACTCCTAACCCTAACCCATAAACTAACCCTAGCTCTTAACCCTAACCCATAAACTAACTCTTACCCAAAAACGAACCCTTACCCATAAACTAACCCTTACCCATAACCTAACCATAACTCCTAACCCTTACCCATAAACTAACCCTAACTTCTAACCCTTACCCATAAACTAACCCTAAATCCTAACCCTAACCCTAACTCCTAACCCTTACCCATAAACTAACTCTAACTCCTAACCCTAACCCATAAACTAACCCTAACTCCTAACCCTAACCCATAAACTAACCCTAGCTCCTAACCCTAACTCATAAACTATCCCTAACTCCTAACCCTAACCCATAAACTAACCCTAACTCCTAACCCTAACCCATAAACTAACCCTTACCCAAAAACTAACCCTTACCCATAAACTAACCCTTACCCATAACCTAACCATAACTCCTAACCCTTCCCCATAAACTAACCCTAACTTCTAACCCTTACCCATAAACTAACCCTAACTCCTAACCCTAACCCTAACTCCTAACCCTTACCCATAAACTAACTCTAACTCCTAACCCTAACCCATAAACTAACCCTAGCTCCTAACCCTAACCCATAAACTAACCCTTACCCAAAAACTAACCCTTACCCATAAACTAACCCTTACCCATAACCTAACCATAACTCCTAACCCTTACCCATAAACTAACCCTAACTTCTAACCCTTACCCATAAACTAACCCTAACTCCTAACCCTAACCCTAACTCCTAACCCTTACCCATAAACTAACTCTAACTCCTAACCATAACCCATAAACTAACCCTAACTCCTAACCCTAACCCATAAACTAACCCTAGCTCCTAACCCTAACCCATAAACTAACCCTAGCTCCTAACACTAACCCATAAACTAACCCTAGCTCCTAACCCTAACCCATAAACTAACCCTTACTCCTAACACTAACCCATAAACTAACCCTAGCTCCTAACCCTAACTCATAAACTAACCCTCACTACTAACCCTTACCCATAAACTAACCCTAACCCATAAACTAACCCTAACTCCTAACCCTTACCCATAAACTAACCCTAGCTCCTAACACTTACCCATAAACTAACCCTAACTCCTAACCCTAACCCATAAACTAACCCTAACCCATTAACTAACCCTAACTCCTAACCCTTACCCATAAACTAACCCTAGCTCCTAACCCTAACCCATAAACTAACCCTAACTCCTAACCCTTACCCATAAACTAACCCTAACTTCTAACCCTAACCCATAAACTAACCCTAGCTCCTAACCCTTACCAATAAACTAACCCTAACTTCTAACCCTTACCCATAAACTAACCCTAACTCCTAACCCTAACTCCTAACCCTTACCCATAAACTAACTCTAACTCCTAACCATAACCCATAAACTAACCCTAACTCCTAACCCTAACCCATAAACTAACCCTAGCTCCTAACCCTAACCCATAAACTAACCCTAGCTCCTAACACTAACCCATAAACTAACCCTAGCTCCTAACCCTAACCCATAAACTAACCCTTACTCCTAACACTAACCCATAAACTAACCCTAGCTCCTAACCCTAACTCATAAACTAACCCTCACTACTAACCCTTACCCATAAACTAACCCTAACCCATAAACTAACCCTAACTCCTAACCCTTACCCATAAACTAACCCTAGCTCCTAACACTTACCCATAAACTAACCCTAACTCCTAACCCTAACCCATAAACTAACCCTAACCCATTAACTAACCCTAACTCCTAACCCTTACCCATAAACTAACCCTAGCTCCTAACCCTAACCCATAAACTAACCCTAACTCCTAACCCTTACCCATAAACTAACCCTAACTTCTAACCCTAACCCATAAACTAACCCTAACTCCTAACCCTAACCCATAAACTAACCCTAACTCCTAACCCTAACCCATAAACTAACCCTAGCTCCTAACCCTTACCCATAAACTAACCCTAGCTCCTAACCCTAACCCATAAACTAACCCAAGCTCCTAACACTAACCCATAAACTAACCCTAGCTCCTCACCCTAACTCATAAACTAAACCTAACTACTAACCCTAACCCATAAACTAACCCTAACTCCTAACCCTTACCCATAAACTAACCCTAACTCCTAACCCATAAACTAACCCTAACTCCTAACCCATAAACTAACCCTAGCTCCTAACCCTAACCCATAAACTAACCCTAACTCCTAACCCTAACCCATAAACTAACCCTAGCTCCTAACACTAATCCTAATTCTAACCCTAACACTATTTCTAACCTGAACCCTGAACCCCCTAGAAATAGCATTTGACCTTGTGGGGACTAACAAAATGTCCCCAGTTGGTCAAATGTTTGTTTGTTTACTATTCTTGTGGGGACTTCTATTCTCACACACACACACACATGCACACACATATACACACACACACGGTGTGACGTGTTTATCTTGTGCTTATACAGTTGAAGTCGGAAGTTTAATACACCGGAGCCAAATACATTTAAAGTTTTTCACAGTTCCTGACATTTAATCACAGTAAAAATTCCCTGTCTTAGGTCAGTTAGGATCACCACTTTATTTTAAGAATATGAAATGTCAGAATAATAGTAGAGATAATAATTTATTTCAGCTTTTATTTCTTTCATCACATTCCCAGTTGGTCAAAAGTTTACATACACTCAATTAGTATTTGGTAGCATTGCCTTTAAAGTGTTTAACCTGGATCAAACGTTTCGGGTAGCCTTCCACAAGCTTCCCACAATAAGTTGGGTGAATTTTTGTCCATTCCTCCGGACAGAGCTGGTGTAGCTGAGTCAGGTTTGTAGACCTCCTTGCTCGCACACGCTTTTTCAGGAATGCCAACAAATTTTATATAGAATTGAGGTCAGGGATTTGTGATTGCCACTCCAATACGTTGATTTTGGGGCGGCAGGGTAGCCTAGTGGTTAGAGCGTTGGACTAGTAACCGGAAGTAACCGGAAGCAAGTTCAAATCCCTGAGCTGACAAGGTTTAAATCTGTCATTCTGCCCCTGAACAGGCAGTTAACCCACTTAACCTACCTAGGCCGTCATTGAAAATAAGTATTTGTTCTTAACTGACTTGCCTAGTTAAATAAAAAAACTTTGTTGTCCTTAAGCCATTTTGTCACAACTTTGGAAGTATGCTTGAGGTCATTGTCCATTTGGTAGACCCATTTGCGACCAAGCTTTAACTTCTTTAACTTCTTGAGATGTAGCTGCAATATATCCACATAATTTCCCCTCCTCATGATGCCATCTATTTTGTGAAGTGCACCAGTCCCTCCTGCAGCAAAGCACCCCCACAACATGATGCTGCCACCCCCGTGCTTCACAGTTGGGATGGTGTTCTTCGGCTTGCAAGCGTCCCCATTTTTCCTCCAAACATAACCATGATCATTATGGCCAAACAGTTCTATTTTTGTTTCATCAGACCGGAGGACATTTCTCCAAAAAGTACGATCTTTGTCCCCATGTGCAGTGGCAAACCGTAGTCTGGCTTTTTTATGGCGGTTTTGGAGCAGTGGCTTCTTCCCTGAGCGGCCTTTCAGGTTATGTCGATATAGGACTGGTTTTACTGTGGATATAGATACTTTTGTACCTGTTTCCTCCAGCATCTTCACAAGGTCCTTTGCTGTTGTTCTGGGATTGATTTGCACTTTTGTTTGCGTACTATTGTTTGTAAAGATGAACATGGTACCTTCAGGCGTTTGGAAATTGCTCCCAAGGATGAACCAGACTTGTGGAGGTCTACAATTTCTTTTGATTTTCCCATGATGTCAAGCAAAGAGGCACTGAGTTTGAAGGTCGGCCTTGAAATACATCCACAGGTACACCTCCAATTAACTCAAATTATGTCAATTAAGTGGTTGACAAACAAGTTTTAATGACTCCAACCTAAGTGGATGCAAACTTCCGACTTCAACTGTATATACTGTACATACACACATCTGTTTTGACTTTCACTTCCCCCTTGTATGCTGTGCAAGTTTGAGTTTATGTATTATTGTGTCCTGTGTGTGTGTGTGTGTGTGTGTGTGTGCCCACCCACGTGTGTGTGTGTGTAATGTACACTGACGTATATCAAGCCAGAGTAGTATCTCTCTCTGAGGTTGTGTAGGACGGAGGCTTCGTTGAGACAGGTGAGGTCAGCCATGTCCTCCACCTTACTGAACCTGGGAGGATTCATCCTCTGGACCTCCTCTCTGGACAGGGTCAGCTTCCTCTGGCTGTCTGTTAGCTCCACCTCCACCTCATCCCCTCGCTCCTCACGGATACTGGCAGACTGGAGGGTTGGGGTGGGGGGAGTGAGAGCGAGAGTGGGGAGAAGGGGGAGGAGATAGAGAGAGGGTAGGGGAGAGATAGAGGCGGTGGGAGAGAGAGGCAAGAAAGAGAGAGAGAGAGAAGGAGAGAGAGAGAGATAAGAGGGTAGGGGAGCGATAGAGGCGGTGGGAGAGCGAGAGGCAGGGAAGAGAGAGAGAGAGAGAGAGAGAGGTGGGGAAGAGAGAGAGAGAGAGGGAGAGAGAAAGAGGGTAGGGGAGAGATAGAGGTCGGGGGAGAGAGGGAGGCAGGGAAGAGAGAGAGAGGTGGGGAAGAGAGAGAGAGAGAGAGAGACAGAGAGAGAGAGATAGAGGGTAGGGGGAGAGATAGAGGCGGCGGGAGAGAGAGAGGCAGGGAAGAGAGAGAGAGAGAGAGAGAGAGGGAGAGAGAGGGTAGGGGAAGAGAGAGAGAGAGCGGTGGGGAAGAGAGAGAGAGAGAGAGAGAGAGAGAGAGAGAGAGAGAGAGAGAGAGAGAGAGAGAGAGAGAGAGGGTAGGGGAAGGGACAGAGAGGTTAGTTAGATGCTGAACACATGATAATAACACATGATACAAACGCATAATAATAACACATGATAATAACACATGATAATAACACATGATAATAACACATGGTACAAATGCATAATAATAACACATGATACTAACACATGGTACAAAAGTATTATAATAACACATGATAATAACACATGATAATAACACATGGTACAAACGCATAATAATAACACATGATACTAACACATGGTACAAATGCATAATAATAACACATGATACTAACCCATGGTACAAATGCATGATAATAACACATGGTAATAACACATGATAATAACACATGGTAAAAACACATGGTACAAATGCATGATAATAACACATAATAATAACACATGGTAAAAACACATGGTACAAATACATGATAATAACACATGATAATAACACATGGTAAAAACACATGGTACAAATGCATGATAATAACACATAATAATAACACATGGTAAAAACACATGGTACAAATACATGATAATAACACATGATAATAACACATGGTAAAAACACATGGTACAAATGCATGATAATAACACATAATAATAACACATGGTACAAATACATGATAATAACACATAATAATAACACATGGTAAAAACACATGGTACAAATGCATGATAATAACACATGGTACTAACACATGATAATAACACATGGTAATAACACATGGTAATAACACATGATAATAACACATGGTACTAACACATGGTACTAACACATGGTAATAATGCATGGTAATAACACATGATAATAACACATGATAATAACACATGGTACTAACACATGATAATAACACATGGTAATAACACATGGTAATAACACATGATAATAACACATGGTACTAACACATGATAATAACACATGGTATTAACACATGATAATAACACATGGTAATAATGCATGATAATAACGCATGATAATAACACATGGTAATAACACATGGTAATAACACATGGTACAAACGCATAATAATAACACATGATAAAAACACATGGTACAAACGCATAATAATAACACATGATAATAACACATGGTACAAACGCATAATAATAACACATGATAATAACGCATGATAATAACACATGGTAATAACACATGATAATAACGCATGATAATAACGCATGATAATAACACATGATAATAACACATGATAATAACACATGATAATAACACATGGTAATAACACATGGTAATAATGCATGGTAATTCAAAATTCAAAAGGCACTCGCACATCTGAGTAATCTTTTTTGCAGGTGCATGGCAACAGTTGAACAAGATGAAGGAAAAAGGAACTTTTGTGAATTTCTTAAAATTAGCACCCTTATGTAGACCTGGCCCCACCCACATCTGTTCCACGCATGGAAAGGGGTTGGAGGCGAAGGAAAAACAAATAAGTGCTACCAAATATAACAATATGCATTTCATAACTATTTGAATAAAGAGTGTAAATAAGACGTATTAAACACGTCTGTAAAACCACAATGAGGACATAGCAAGTTTTCATTAATCATTGGGTACATTGTACGAAAAACATCAGAGTAATCTGAAATAGGAACAAAATTCATGTTCAAATTCACAACATAACATTTCATCATTAAGTCCTTTAGGAAATAATGTCTGGAGGGTGAAAATCCCAAAACATTCTCTTTTACTCAGAGTATTATTAATATCTCCTCCCCTGTCTGATATCTGAACTTTCTCTATGCCACAAAATCTAATGGTAGAAATAATGCATGATAATAACACATGGTAGAAATGCATGATAATAACAAATGGCAATAACACATGGTAATAACACATGATAATAACACATGATAATAACACATGATAATAACGCATGATAATAACACATGATAATAACACATGATAATAACGCATGATAATAACACATGATAATAACACATGATAATAACACATGATAATAACACATGATAATAACACATGGTAATAACGCATGATAATAACACATGATAATAACACATGATAATAACACATGATAATAACACATGATAATAACACATGATAATAACACATGATAATAACACATGATAATAACGCATGATACTAAGACATGGTACAAACACATGGTAATAACACATGATAATAACGCATGATACTAAGACATGGTACAAACACATGGTAATAACACATGATAATAACGCATGATAATAACACATGGTAATAACACATGATAATAACGCATGATACTAAGACATGGTACAAACGCATGATAATAACACATGATAATAACGCATGATACTAAGACATGGTAATAATGCATGGTAATAACACATGGTAATAACACATGGTAATAACACATGATAATAACAAATGGCAATAACAAATGGTAATAACACATGATAATAACGATTGGTAATAACACATATGCTCTCTAATTCTCTCTTTCTTTCTCTCTCTCGGAGGACCTGAGCCCTAGGACCATGCCCCAGGAATACCTGACATGATTACTCCTTGCTGTCCCCAGTCCACCTGACTGTGCTGCTGCTCCAGTTTCAACTATTCTGCCTTATTATTATTCGACCATGCTGGTCATTTATGAACATTTGAACATCTTGACCATGTTTTGTTATAATCTCCACCCGGCACAGCCAGAAGAGGACTGGCCACCCCACATAGCCTGGTTCCTCTCTAGGTTTCTTCCTAGGTTTTGGCCTTTCTAGGGAGTTTTTCCTAGCCACCGTGCTTCTACACCTGCATTGCTTGCTGTTTGGGGTTTTAGGCTGGGTTTCTGTACAGCACTTTGAGATATCAGCTGATGTACGAAGGGCTATATAAAATAAATTTGATTGATTGATTGATTGATGGTAATAACGCATGGTAATAACACATGGTAATAACACATGGTAATAACACATGATAATAACACATGGTAATAACACATGGTGGTGTGAAATATAGGGCTTCATCACATGACAAGGGGAGGTGGGATTTATTTCCAGTATGTATGTCCACATACACACACATGACATAAAACAATGCATACATTGATAGTGGTTGAGATGGCTGGACTGAGGAGGGGCGAACAGAAATAGACACAGAGAGAGAGAGGGAGGAGTTAATAACCCTTGTCATAGTACAGCTCTTATGACCGGGGGGGACGACAGGAAGTGGTGAACTCTGAGCTGGTCAGGTCACAAGATTCTACCCTGCTCTGCTCTGTTCTGTTCTGCTCTGTTCTCCTCTGCTCTATTCTGCTCTGCTCTGTTCTGTTCTGCTCTGTTCTGCTCTGTTCTGTTGTGCTCTGTTCTGCTCTGCTCTGTTCTGCTCTGTTCTGCTCTGTTCTCCTCTGCTCTGTTCTGCTCTGCTCTGTTCTGTTCTGCTCTGTTCTGTTGTGCTCTGTTCTGCTCTGCTCTGCTCTGTTCTGCTCTGTTCTCCTCTGCTCTGTTCTCCTCTGTTCTGTTCTGCTCTGTTCTGCTCTGTTCTGTTCTGCTCTGTTCTGTTGTGCTCTGTTCTGCTCTGCTCTGCTCTGTTCTGCTCTGCTCTGTTCTGCTCTGTTCTGTTCTGCTCTGCTCTGCTCTGTTCTGCTCTGC
>NC_048566.1:18339808-18352308 GCF_013265735.2 Oncorhynchus mykiss | reverse complement strand
ACACTCTCTATCTCCCTTCAATCAAACGGTTACTACTGCAGAAAGCTCAATCTGCACTGACACAAAACACTCTCTATCTCCCTTCAATCAAACGGTTACTACTGCAGAAAGCTCAATCTGCACTGACACAAAACACTCTCTATCTCCCTTCAATCAGATGGTTACTACTGCAGAAAGCTCAATCTGCACTGACACAAAACACTCTCTATCCCCCTTCAATCAAACGGTTACTACTGCAGAAAGCTCAATCTGCACTGACACAAAACACTCTCTATCTCCCTTCAATCAGATGGTTACTACTGCAGAAAGCTCAATCTGCACTGACACAAAACACTCTCTATCTCCCTTCAATCAAATGGTTACTACTGCAGAAAGCTCAATCTGCACTGACACAAAACACTCTCTATCTCCCTTCAATCAGATGGTTACTACTGCAGAAAGCTCAATCTGCACTGACACAAAACACTCTCTATCTCCCTTCAATCAAACGGTTACTACTGCAGAAAGCTCAATCTGCACTGACACAAAACACGAGAAGAATAATGGTTCGATCTGCTTACCTTCAATCTAGATTCACTGCTGAATTCAAGTATTTATTTTTTACTATAGTTGAATTACTACTACTACTACAGACTATACTAGTCTGACAGACTGAAGGAAAGAGAGTATACCTCATAGGTAGTGTTTAAACACGTCTGAACTACAGCTGAGTCTGCCATATAGGCCATTTCTCAGAAGTCTCTGAAAAGTAGTATGGATTGATTTAGTGATTGGTCTGAGGGTGTCAATCATCTATAGACTGCTTGTTTATATCTTTATTGGCTCCTAAAGGACACTGATATTGTCTACCCCAATAAATGACTACTCATCATTTGGATTGAAGCAGAACCCCTCTGCATACATTACATAAAGTGAGTCTGAGTGTCAACCCGACCCAAAACACAAGGTCTGTTGCTGTCTGTCATCACAGATAAGGTGTCTACTCTCTCCACCCAGACCGCCCTGATTCCTCCCATGTCTTTCTGTCTGTGTCTGTCCCTCTGTCTCTGGCCTGAGTAGGTCTACACCTGCACTGACACCTACTCCTGTCTGTCTGTCATGCTGTGTACACACAGCAGATTAGTGTTGATGAGTCACTCCAAACAGAGAGACAGAGTGCAGCTTCCTTACTGATGAGAGAAGGAAGATGAAGGATGGCCAGAAATAGTCATCAGATATCCTGAGGCATTCCTTATCATCTGTTTATACATGTCTGTCTGCATTTATCATTATAACAAAAGCTTATAGCACATCTGAACAAGGCTGTCTTTGGGCTTCCATCACTGACTGACCAGGCTACTGTAGCTCACTCAGCCAGGTGTCTAAAACCTAATAAGACCATTTATTTTTTCCATAGCAACACTAAACTAAGCACACTCCCCAATACACCACCACAGTGCAGTATTAAAGACAATACTTGCGGGGTTTGTGTGGAGGTCAATGCGGGGGTGCGGGAGGAATGTGTGTGTGGTTGTGTGTGTGTGTGTGTGTGAGTGGTGGTGGTGGTGGTGGTGGGGGGGGGGGGGGGGGGGGGGGGGGGGGGGGGGGGCACGGTAACGCCTTTTCTTTACGCTTAAATTTGAGGGGAAAAGCCGAGTGTTGAGGCAGAGGTGACATTGTGACTCAACCACCGCCTGAAACTGTCGCTGGCAGACAGACACACTAGCAAGCTCCCCCGTCCAAAATATTAGTGCGTCCGCTAACGGGAGCCATACGAAAGATTCCCATTCTACTACCTGCAACACCATACCACCCGACAAAAGCCATGAAGCCAAACGCCAACCACACCTCGAGCATGAGGTATGAATAATGATTAGGGGATTCGTTATAGCATATAGCCTAATTATAGACTCAATGGACCACATTAAAGAGAGCGCATGGAATTTAGCCTTACAGTTAGCTTTGGGGTGGTCAGTCACTAATGTGGGTTAAATAATAACCTAATAATAATATTAATAATAATAGGTTAATAATACGAATATCTTACGGATAAGAAGACATAATATCGTTATAATAATATACTTATAATAAACCCTTCATTAATAAAGCAACATAATTACAACTGCTTGCATTCTCTTGTCTAACAGCTTACAATATTTTCGGTTTGCTATGTGATCGTTTTGTACCATTCGTGGGCCTGCATGCTAACCGGAGGGCCAGGCAGCACGCCGCTGGAATGTCCCCTATTGGGTGTAATTTTCGGCGTTATTCCACCCGCATTTAGACTAACCTAGCTAGGTTAGCAAGTAGCCAACACCAATGAAATATGATGCGTCGCCGTGCAGGATATTAGACTAACTACGACTGAATTAGAGTTGGCTATTGGTAACCAAATATCTCACCTTCACAATGTTCTCCGAGACGTGGATAAGTCTAGGGCTCGAGGAGGAACGAAATAAGACGGTTTCTCCGTTTTTTCCTGATTTATATGAGGTGAGAGGAGGGTACCGCAAATGCGGCTTTTATCATTACACCGCTCTCTCAGTCGAAGCCGCTCACACACATTCTACTGATCATAAAACAGACAGACAGAAGGGTGAGGGCAAATCGCCGGCTTCAGGGCAGCACAATCACTTCCTGTCTATACACCAATAAAAAATAACTTACATTTAAGTCCCGCTTTATAAATAGAGTCTTCGAATGAAAATCCACAACTGCTGCGAATCCCCGCCCATTGAATGAGACGATCCCGTCCAGCCCCTTCACTGGCACAGATACAAGCGACAACAAATGGGATCTTGAGAGATCCCAATTGCCACACATCCTAACCAATCAGACAAAATATTGGGCAGTCCCATCAGTCTGACGGACGTGTGGAATGCCCAATTGGAGTAAAGTAGCAGGTGCCCATGCAGTTTTCTCGCGGTGGGGTAGGGAGATTTGCACGCTCTTTGTTGATGACAGCGTCCCTTGTCTGTCACTCGGAGAGGGACGGAATAGTCCCTAGACATTGATCTAAGGTCGGGTTTGGGTTTAATTTAATGGTTAATGCTAGGTTTGGAGACAGTACTAAGCTGATCTTAGACCTGTGCATAAGGACTGTCTATTGGAAAAGCCGGGCTACTAAAAGAGGCGACCGTCCCAGATTCCTACGAACAGTTACCGTCTCCGAGTCTTAAGAATCTGGCTGGCGACCGCAGCTACAGCATGCTATAGTACTGCTCAAAGGGGTTTGCCATTTAAAGACAAAACTGGTGCACCAGTCTTTGCTCATCAATTATTCTGATTATATAGGACTAGGTATTCTTCTAAAAATAGATCATTTCTATTGCATTATGAATTTTTGTTTTTAGGTAATAAACATGTGATAACATATTCTATATAGTTTACAAGCCTGCACACCTTGCACAGTAAAGACACAGTAATTAACTCTATTGTAATGGAGGCAGTCTTTTACAGATATTCAGGCCTACGTTGTGACCAAATACACCTTTCCATTCAGCAAAAAATAAATTAGACTTTTATTTGACAATGAGAGAATCTGAAACTCAAGTACAAAATAAACCAGAATTGACTCATATCAATCAATGTGTTTTATTTGCTCTACAGTGCCATTCTTTTTCACATGGAAGTGCTTTCTGCCACAAACAGTAGTGAATTTTTTTTTTTTTTTTTTGTGATACAACAGAGAAGGATGGGAAACGAATACAGTGGTATCTGTAGAAAATAATAATAGAGCACAGCTAGTAACAACCTGATTCCACTAACGTACATCCCAACATACCTTGACCTGCAATATCAGAGTTTTATTCTGGAATCTAATAAAGCAACCAACCAGGAAGTAATCAAGTAATCCATCTGGCTATGTTGTTGTTGTGTGGGATGCGTAAAAAAAAAGACTAACGCAGAGGTCAAGAGGTCAGAGTCCTGGTGGTCAGGGTTCAAGTTACCCCCCCACAGGAAGTGGAGCAGACAGGACTGGCCATTCACCTATAAATAGAACTTGGTAGCCATGGAGACATAGGAAAATAAGGAAGGACACGGAAGTTGAATAAATGTCAAGAACACCAACTATAACCGATCAATATGGTTGTAAATTATATAATGGAATCTGCTTTACAATGTGAAATATCCATGTTTCCTGTTCAAAAGGTCAGTGTGTGTGAAGTGCTGCTTTCCATATACAGTATGTGATGTCTTAAAATGCCATTTCAATAGCCGTTTGTGTGCTTTTACAGTGCTTTGTATGTACTGTACGTAGTGTCCATAGTGTCAACTTACTTCTGTGCAAAGATGCAAGTCAAAGTTTCAGAGTTGTCTGTCCTTGTAGTAGGTAGAACATTACAGCCCTGTTGTGTCATCTAGTGGTCAAGACTTTACACTTTACATATCATGTAGATCCATGATATATTGTGCATGGTATCTGCTGGTAAGGTGCATAACCCAATGATTTTGAATTGTAATACTGCAAAAGAAAACCGAATAGATTATATTTGAAATAATGACTTAGTTATTATTTAATACCACACATTGCAGTTTAACTTAATGTAAAGTGTGACTAAATATTGTGGTAGTAACGGCATAGAAGTTAGAAGTCTTCATCTCTCAATAACATCAGTATACATATTTCAGAAACCATCACTTTCAGAAGAGTTACACGATTCAACAAAATAGACAGGCAATAAAAACATCTAATTTAAACATTGCAAATCATGTGCTAGTTATAGAATAACACCATAGACTTCTTTTTGAAGGCACCGCCCAATGCATTAGTCTCCCACATGGTGTGAGACAGACACCAACCAAAGCAGAATCATAGAATTCAGGATTAGTCATCCATTCTAATTCTTTGAACAGAACCTCTCTCAGAGAACAGAATGTCACAGAAATTCAATTCCTCCTCAGGTGGTTTGCCAGTGCAGTTGTGAGCCCTCACAGTTTACAGTAAGAACAGGAAGATGTAGGGAGTGGTCAGGGAGGTTTTCCTTACGTAAATGTACTGCAGTGAAGTGACAGTTGTACGTTTCAGGTCCTCAGTACATGGTGGTCATGGCAGTCCAACAGGTTTACGGTCCATTTCCAGTCCCAGTTTAGGGTGCTCTGCCAAGGCCTGGACACTTCCAACAATGTACCTTAAAGGTAAACTCAGCTAAATGACGTTACCACGAGTAGCACTGCAGTTATTGAGATGAGTGAGATACAGGACTTCATTCTCACAGTCACACACATGGGTGAAAGTAGATGTCATTTCTTCCCAGTATGGGACCTCCTATGTTCACATGATCACACAATTCCATATAGAATCTCTATTCATTCATTACATATAGAATCTATTCATTCATTACATATAGAATCTATTCATTCATTACATATAGAATCTCTATTCATTCATTACATATAGAATCTCTATTCATTCATTCCATATAGAATCTCTGTTCATTCATTACATATAGAATTTCTATTCATTCATTACATATAGAATCTCTATTCATTCATTCCATATAGAATCTCCATTCATTCATTACATATAGAATTTCTATTCATTCATTACATATAGACTCTCCATTCATTACATATAGAATCTCCATTCATTCCATATAGAATCTCTATTCATTCATTACATATAGAATCTCCATTCATTACATATAGAATCTCCATTCATAACATATAGAATCTATATTCATTCATTACATATAGAATCTCTATTCATTCATTACATATAGAATTTCTATTCATTCATTACATATAGACTCTCCATTCATTACATATAGAATCTCCATTCATTCCATATAGAATCTCTATTCATTCATTACATATAGAATCTATTCATTCATTACATATAGAATCTATATTCATTCATTACATATAGAATCTCTATTCATTCATTACATATAGAATCTCTATTCATTCATTACATATAGAATCTCTATTCATTCATTCCATATAGAATCTCCCTTCATTCATTACATATAGAATCTCCATTCATTACATATAGAATCTCCATTCATTCCATATAGAATCTCTATTCATTCATTCCATATAGAATCTCCATTCATTCATTACATATAGAATCTCCATTCATTACATATAGAATCTCCATTCATTCCATATAGAATCTATATTCATTCATTACATATAGAATCTCCATTCATTCATTACATATAGAATCTCCATTCATTACATATAGAATTTCTATTCATTCATTCCATATAGAATCTCCATTCATTCATTACATATAGAATCTCTATTCATTCATTCCATATAGAATCTCTATTCATTCATTCCATATATAATCTCCATTCATTCATTACATATAGAATTTCTATTCATTCATTACATATAGAATCTCCATTCATTACATATATAATCTCCATTCATTCCATATAGAATCTCTATTCATTCATTACATATAGAATCTCCATTCATTACATATAGAATCTCCATTCATAACATATAGAATCTCTATTCATTCATTACATATAGAATCTCCATTCATTCCATATAGAATCTCTATTCATTCATTCCATATAGAATCTCCATTCATTCATTACATATAGAATCTCCATTCATTCCATATAGAATCTCCATTCATTCCATATAGAATCTCTATTCATTCATTCCATATAGAATCTCCATTCATTCATTACATATAGAATCTCCATTCATTACATATAGAATCTCCATTCATTCCATATAGAATCTCTATTCATTCATTACATATAGAATCTCCATTCATTCATTACATATAGAATCTCCATTCATTACATATAGAATCTCCATTCATTCCATATAGAATCTCCATTCATTCATTACATATAGAATCTCTGTTCATTCATTACATATAGAATTTCTATTAATTCATTCCATATAGAATCTCCATTCATTCATTACATATAGAATCTCTATTCATTCATTCCATATAGAATCTCTATTCATTCATTACATATAGAATTTCTATTCATTCATTCCATATAGAATCTCCATTCATTCATTACATATAGAATCTCTATTCATTCATTACATATAGAATTTCTATTCATTCATTCCATATAGAATCTCCATTCATTCATTACATATAGAATCTCTATTCATTCATTACATATGGAATTTCTATTCATTCATTCCATATATAATCTCCATTCATTCATTACATATAGAATTTCTATTCATTCATTACATATAGAATCTCCATTCATTACATATATAATCTCCATTCATTCCATATAGAATCTCTATTCATTCATTACATATAGAATCTCCATTCATTACATATAGAATCTCCATTCATAACATATAGAATCTCTATTCATTCATTACATATAGAATCTCCATTCATTCCATATAGAATCTCTATTCATTCATTCCATATAGAATCTCCATTCATTCATTACATATAGAATCTCCATTCATTCCATATAGAATCTCTATTCATTCATTACATATAGAATCTCTATTCATTCATTCCATATAGAATCTCCATTCATTCATTACATATAGAATCTCCATTCATTACATTAAGAATCTCTATTCATTCATTACATATAGAATCTCTATTCATTCATTACATATAGAATCTCTATTCATTCATTCCATATAGAATCTCTGTTCATTCATTACATATAGAATTTCTATTCATTCATTACATATAGAATCTCTATTCATTCATTCCATATAGAATCTCCATTCATTCATTACATATAGAATCTCTATTCATTCATTACATATAGAATCTCTATTCATTCATTACATATAGAATCTCTATTCATTCATTACATATAGAATCTCCATTCATTACATATAGAATATCCATTCATTCCATATAGAATCTCTATTCATTCATTACATATAGAATCTCCATTCATTACATATAGAATCTCCATTCATTACATATAGAATCTCTATTCATTCATTACATATAGAATCTCCATTCATTCCATATAGAATCTCTATTCATTCATTACATATAGAATCTCCATTCATTCCATATAGAATCTCTATTCATTCATTCCATATAGAATCTCCATTCATTCATTACATATAAAATCTCCATTCATTACATATAGAATCTCTATTCATTCATTACATATAGAATCTCTATTCATTCATTACATATAGAATCTCTATTCATTCATTCCATATAGAATCTCTATTCATTCATTACATATAGAATCTATTCATTCATTACATATAGAATCTCTATTCATTCATTACATATAGAATCTATTCATTCATTCCATATAGAATCTCCATTCATTCATTACATATAGAATCTCTATTCATTCATTCCATATAGAATCTCTATTCATTCATCACATATAGAATCTATCCATTCATTCCATATAGAATCTCTATTCATTCATTCCATATAGAATCTCTATTCATTCATTACATATAGAATCTATTCATTCATTACATATATAATCTATTCATTCATTACATATAGAATCTCTATTCATTCATTACATATAGAATCTCTATTCATTCATTACATATAGAATCTCCATTCATTCCATATAGAATCTCTATTCATTCATTCCATATAGAATCTCTATTCATTCATTACATATAGAATCTCCATTCATTCCATATATAATCTATATTCATTCATTACATATAGAATCTATCCATTCATTCCATATAGAATCTCTATTCATTCATTCCATATAGAATCTCTATTCATTCATTCCATATAGAATCTCTATTCTTTCATTAGGATTTCTGTTCATTCATTAGGATCTCTGTGGGCCTCGTACTAAAGATTTGTTATTTAACTTAACTAATGTATGTAGGTAATGTATTACCTTCTACTGTGGCACAAACCACCAGTCAGGATGTTTTCATCTGATTGTCAAGCAATCACTTCAAAGGCCTCCTTTACATGTTCATCCAGTCTCAACATGTCTCCAGCCTCCAAACAGTGGTGGATGGAAAGAGACCTCTGTTACACAAAACACCAACAAGTGTGATGACATTTTGGTGATTGTCATTAGGCCAGAATTTATGCGTCCACTACTGTCCGCGCGGGTCTCAGTGTCAGCCATCCATCTCAGCCTCGGCAACATTTTGTTTTCATTATTGTGATAGACTCAAATTTTACCGGTATGGAATACCCTCACTATGTATTTAAACAGCAGAGAAGTTGAGCCTCACACTTCAACGCTCTTAGTTGTTGTGGAAATTGACCCACTATGCTGTTTACTTTCTGCATCTACGTCATATCGCTGAGTCTACCTTTAACATCCCCCATTTTCCCCTTCAAACTCTAACAAATATACAGTATTCAGCAAATGAACTAAATAAAGAAAATACTGAGGAAAATCATACAAAGTTAAATGTTTGAGGAACACAGAATCTCAGGTGACAGAATCTCATATTCAAGACAGAGGTAAACATTAACATAAGATTGTCCCTTCAGCTGGGTACTGTAGAATTTTTTAAATAACATAAGGTAACATTTTAATCAAAGTTCTGCTTACAAAGTACTTATAAACCTTTGTTTGTTAACCATAGTTAACCATATTAAACAATCAATCATAAGTTTAGAAGTAGACCTTCAAATAACATGTTACCAGACGATGCACTCATATGGTTTTGTGCTGACACTGCACCCAGTTGAACAAGCAACATGTTTGATTAAATAAAGCAAATATATAATAGTCTTGCATTATAAATACAGAATAACAACATACAGTACAAGTCAAAGAAACAGCTTAAAACCGCTGCTTATTTCCAGCTGTTTCTCTGTATCCATTTTGCTACATAGCAGTCTAACACAACAGACCTGCTCAAACCTTGACAGAACACAAATCACCAGAATCAAAAACATATCAATAATGCCTTGTCTTTCAACAAACATCCCTCAATGTGTAGATAGATATACACCGTTTTACCTCATTCTCTCACACAGTATTCAACATCAACAGGTTTGGTGTAGAAGTTACCCGTAGGCACAGATCTAGGATCAGCTTAGCCTCTCCAAAACCTAACCTTCACCATTAGGGGGCAGAAACACTAAACTGGTCATAGCTCAGTGTCTAGGGGGCAGCTTCACCTTACTCCCATGTGTCCAGTGTGAGTTGTAACTGAACAGGAGCTGCAGGTACAGACTGAAGCCAATAGGGGTCAGTGTTGTATGTGTGGTCAGCTAGGTGCTGGAGCCAGTGGTGAATGTAGCGGTTGGTTGACGGGACGGGTCTGAGACAGACGGGTTCATAATGATTCTGAAAGATCGCTATGTCCAAATCAGCCAACACAGTTAGAGTAGCAGCAGCCCATCTACCCCTTTCAAAGACAATTCTCTCTCTCTTTCTATCCCTCTCTCTCCTGTTCTGTCCTATCTGTCTGTCCTTTTCTCTCTCTGTTTGACAGTATACAGTATCTCTGTCTCTCGGCGTCTTTGTGGTGTCTTCTGTTTCTCTTTCTACACCTCTCTCAACTTCAGTCTCTCAATGTTGTCCTTTTCCCTAAATCTTCTACTTACCTTTCTCTACGTTGGTCTCTTTCCCTATGAAGCCTGTATCTCTTTCTGCCTCTCTCTCCCTTTGTCTGTCCCTGACTTCCTGTGGATCCTAGGTCACTTCCTGTCCCCTCTGCCTGTCGCCTCCCTAGTTAGTGTGGGTGGGTTGTGAGAGGGAGGATCGGTGGGTCAGGGAGGAGGGGCAGACGCCAGGGTTGCCCTCAGGGTCATTGTCAGGGGAGACGAGCTGCAGGGCTACTTCGTTCTCATAGCAGAAGGAGGAGCGTGAGCCCTGGATGTACTTCTGCTCGGCTAACTCTTTTGCACTGCAAGAGGGTGTGCTGGGAATCTCATAGGTCCGGTGGAAGAACGAGTAGTCCACCTGGATAAGAAAAAGAGAGGGGTCACTCTGGGTAAGAAAAAGAGAGGGGTCACTCTGGATAAGAAAAAGAGAGGGGTCACTCTGGATAAGAAAAAGAGAGGGGTCACTCTGGGTAAGAAAAAGAGAGGGGTCACTCTGGATAAGAAAAAGAGAGGGGTCACTCTGGATAAGAAAAAGAGAGGGGTCACTCTGGGTAAGAAAAAGAGAGGGGTCACTCTGGATAAGAAAAAGAGAGGGGTCACTCTGGATAAAAAAAGAGAGGGGTCACTCTGGATAAGAAAAAGAGAGGGGTCACTCTGGATAAGAAAAAGAGAGGGGTCACTCTGGATAAGAAAAAGAGAGGGGTCACTCTGGATAAGAAAAAGAGAGGGGTCACTCTGGATAAGAAAAAGAGAGGGGTCACTCTGGATAAGAAAAAGAGAGGGGTCACTCTAGATAAGAATGTTTGCTGAATGGCTAAAATGTAGAGAAAAGGGAAAATGTAACAACGAAGCTAGAGGATGAGAAACTCTTTCCTCTTCTGTTTCTATAGGACCTCTCCCCCTCTTACCTGGTAACAGTTCTTCCTCTCGAAGAGCACAGGTTCGAAGCGGTGACCCCAGAGGATCTCGGAGGCGAGGTAGGAGCTGCGACACTGTGTGGTCATGGCTGTGGCCTCCACCATACCCTCCAGAATGACCACCACCTCCAGCTCCGCGTCGCCCTCCAGAGTCCGACGGTCCATCTCAAAAAACGGCGACTCATCGTCGATCTCGTGGACGATGGTTACCGGGGAAACCAGGAAGATGCGGTCGGTTCCCGTGTCGAATCCCACATTGATGTCCTCATTGTCCAGCGGGAGGAACTCTCCCTCTGGGGTCACCCTCGGCTGGGGGAGGGGGAAAGAACAGGGGTAGAGAAAGGGAAGTACAGCGGGTATGAGGTTAGTGATTAAGTGTTTAGTTTTTACATTGTGTACAGGAACATATTGTATTGTTCAGTCTAAAGTCTTAAGTGTTACGTTCCACAGAAAGCTCTCGCCTGCCTATATTTCTTGGCTGCACCAGTCTACAGCCATACTCCACAGGCCTAGGCTTACTACACAACCTTTTTCAGGAGTCAATCCCCAGCCTCAGCACTGAGAAACACCAGTCTACAGCCATACTCCACAGGCCTAGGCTTACTACACAACCTTTTTCAGGAGTCAATCCCCAGCCTCAGCACTGAGAAACACCAGTCTACAGCCATACTCCACAGGCCTAGGCTTACTACACAACCTTTTTCAGGAGTCAATCCCCAGCCTCAGCACTGAGAAACACCAGTCTGCAGCCAAACTCCACAGGCCTAGGCTTACTACACAACCTTTTTCAGGAGTCAATCCCCAGCCTCAGCACTGAGAAACACCAGTCTACAGCCATACTCCACAGGCCTAGGCTTACTACACAACCTTTTTCAGGAGTCAATCCCCAGCCTCAGCACTGAGAAACACCAGTCTACAGCCATACTCCACAGGCCTAGGCTTACTACACAACCTTTTTCAGGAGTCAATCCCCAGCATCAGCACTGAGAAACACCAGTCTACAGCCATACTCCACAGGCCTAGGCTTACTACACAACCTTTTTCAGGAGTCAATCCCCAGCCTCAGCACTGAGAAACACCAGTCTACAGCCATACTCCACAGGCCTAGGCTTACTACACAACCT
>NC_048566.1:18204808-18337308 GCF_013265735.2 Oncorhynchus mykiss | reverse complement strand
C
Organism: Oncorhynchus mykiss; assembly: GCF_013265735.2. Classification (NCBI taxonomy): domain Eukaryota; kingdom Metazoa; phylum Chordata; class Actinopteri; order Salmoniformes; family Salmonidae; genus Oncorhynchus; species Oncorhynchus mykiss. The sequence goes on along the minus strand of NC_048566.1, from coordinate 18,337,307 downwards.
TCTCCCTCCCTCTCCCTCTCTCTCTCTCTCTCTCTCTCCCTCCCTCTCCCTCTCCCTCTCTACTTCTCCCCATCACTTTCCATCTCTCTCTCTGTCTCCCTCTCTACTTCTCCCCATCACTTTCCATCCATCCATCTCTCTCTCTCTCCCTCTCTACTTCTCCCCACCACTTTCCATCTCTCTCTCTCTCTCTCTCCCTCTCTACTTCTCCCCACCACTTTCCATCACTCACTCACTCACTCTCTCTCTCTCTCTCTCTCCCTCTCCCTCTCCCTCCCTCTCCCTCTCTCTCTCTCTCTCTCTCTCTCTCTCTCTCTCTCTCTCTCCCTCTCCCTCCCTCTCCCTCTCCCTCTCTACTGCTCCCCATCACTTTCCATCTTTCTCTCTCCAGAATTGTTAATACAGTTACTGATGTGTCCTGCCTCTTCTCCTGCTTACAGCCCCTTCAGTATCTTTACAGTTACTGATGTGTCCTGCCTCTTCTACTGTTTACAGCCCCTTAAGTCTCTTTGCTCCCTTCCTTCATCCCTCAACCAATCCTCTTCTTCTCTCCTTTCTTACCTTCAATAGCTGTGCACGTACGTGTGCCTCTACCAGGTGGCTCTTGCGTAGGTTCCCCACCCTCCACATCATGCAGAGTTTCCCGTCTCTCAGCGCCACCACTGCCGTGTCAGAGAACAACAGCGTCTCGTTACGCTTCTTGGGCTTAGCGATCTTCGCCATGACCGCTCCGATGATGAAGGCGTCGATGATGCAGCCCACAATGCACTGCAAGACGACCGCCATCACCGCCAGGGGGCAGGCCTCGGTCACGCTGCGGAAGCCGTAACCAATGGACGTCTGCGTCTCCAGGGAGAACAGGAAGGCCGCCATAAAGCTGTTCACCTGAACGAAACACGTTTCCTCCACTTCCACCACCGCCCCTGCTCCGGACTCATCTCCTCCCCCGGAAGAGGCACCCGAGCTGGGGTTGAGGTGGATGGCGAAGTCCCCGTGCGCGGCGGCAATGAGCCAGAAGGCGAAGCCAAAGAGCAGCCAGGAGAGGAGGAAAGAGAGGCAGAAGATGACTAGCATCCAACGCCAGCGGATGTCCACGCAGGTGGTGAAAAGGTCGCTGAGGTAACGCTGGCCCCTCTCGCTCATGTTGACGAAGGTGACGTTGCAGCGCCCGTCCTTGCCCACAAAGCGGTGGCGGGGCCGGCGTCTAGAGTGCCGGGTGGGCCGGCGGCTTGAGGAGGAAGGGGACGACAGTGTTGAATCTCGGTCCGAGGACGAACAGCCTTCTCCCCTTCTCCCCAGACTTCCGCCCCTCCCGCCCCTCAGTCCTGAGCGCCCTCCTCCTTTCATCGATCCTTCCCCTCCTCCTGCCTCCAGGGCTCCGCTGGGCCTCCGTGCATTGCTGCCGTTGCCCTGCAGGGGGAGTGCTTTGCCATTTCGGTTGTGTGTGGGAGAGAGACTGGTGGGGCTCCCTGAGCCTCCCGTGCTCCCCCCCACCCTGGCCGTGTCAGCAACACTCAGAGCCAGCTTAATGACTTCCTCCTCGTCTACCAGCCCGTCAACCACCGCACTGAAACGTCGCTTAACACGCGCCGCTCCCATGGTGCTAAATACAATGTCTTACGCTGATGAAGCTGTAGTCTCAACTCCTATGTGCTTGTGAGTTTATGACCACCTAGGTATTGATAAGAACCTGGTGTTCTGTACTTCTTTCCAGTTCCACTGTTTCTATGGTGAAAAGTAATCCATCTGATGTGGTAAAGGTAAATCCATGAGGGAAAACTGTATCCAGCAGTAGATGACTTCCCTCACTTCCCGGATCATTGTTCCACTAACTTTTTATTAACAGTCAGGGTTACTCACAGCTCTACAGTGTCCTGATTCACAGTCTTCCTTCCATTCTCTTGAAGGAAACTCAGTGGTCAAGTTGTTGCTGCATATACTCCTCTGGTCAGAAACGTATTCCACAGCAGCAGATACACAGTCTCGCAGTAATACTGTATAGTCCCTGTAGTACTTACACTCCTTTGGGCTGAAGAGGGAGGTTACACACATGTCCAGGGTATCAACAGGAGGGACCCATAGTCTGTGGCCATCTTACGAGGAAGCAGGAGTTTTGCTGACAGTTTGAAACAGCACGAGGGAAACACATTGAGCAGGCTACAGGAACTGAGAAGCTTGAAGGGATGAGAGCTGGGGATACAATGGGGTAGTAGTAAGGAAGATATATACTCCCCACATTCACTAAAGTGCAATATGACAATACAGAGTCCAGGGGTAGATCCACAGTAAAGTACAGTCAAACGGTGTCTATGTTTCTAACACGTATCTAACATGCAACCAGCAGAGAAAAGAATAGCATGCTGTTTCTTACGTTCCATGATCTTCACTTCCCAGTGGTTTGGTCATGGAAAATACACAAGGCAGATTGAAACAGAGGAGGAACTCCTTAGACTATTGATTCAGATAATGGTACACAATTCCAATCCATTCACTTCCTATCAGTCAGAGTATGTTCCTCCACCCTTTTATATCTATGTTTCCTTTGCTACAGGGCCTTGGAACACATTTATGAGCTACAGTAGCCATGCACTGTGTAAATAATACTCACTCAGTGTCTCTCACAAGTGGGAGACTGTGACCAGCAGTTTCCCCTCAAATCCAAGTATCTTTTCCAAGCCACAAAAGTCCTCAAATGTCAGTGGTGAGTTCTTGGCACAACAAAAGCAGACTTTTAGAGACATTTGAAATATGTTTTCTCTCAGGTGACTGCTTTTTTAACAGAATATCCTATTCCTGAGAGTCTCTGTGTTTCTCCTAAAGGCATTGTCAATTCAGTACAGAACACACTGCGCAGACTGACTACTGACCAGATCAGCTACATCGCATTAACTCAGTGTTGTAAAAATGTATACAACAATAAGGAGACTTACTCTCCACTACAACTGCATGGGAGAATTCTCTATAACAGAGGGAGTGAGGGAAAGAGAGGGAGAAAGACAATAAATAAAAGGAGAGAGAATGAAGTTACTTGACTTGAACGCCAAGGCATGTACAATTGTGTGTACTTTCTGTGTACCTATTTTTGTGTACCATCCTATACATATGATACCAGGATTAATTCTATACAACACCTATTATAGAGTCAAAGTGAATGTGTAGGAGGAGCAGAATCCTATTGGCCGGTTGTGGGGAAAGAGGGGAGGGGTAACAGGCACACAGGGCATACACCTGTGGATGACCTCTATGAAAACTCAGAGCTCAAATGTTATTTCAGAGGTCAAATCCTGTCCAATCCTGGGACGGGAGGTGCCGTGTCTTTGTTTTTTCCAAACGGGTTGGTTTTAGTTCTCTCCTCTTGGTTCAAGTGTCATACTCAACACCCCTGCTTGACAGAGAACACACATGTTTATCCATTTCAGAAAAGCTTCCAGTCTAATTGCCTTGGAAAAATGTGGCAATAATGTGCAGAGGACATGCAAGGAATACTGGGTAAAAACAACGACCCACTGAGGCAAACAAAGGTAATATTCTGGGAAGGGAGATTGTTTTAGTTTTTTGCATGCCAAATCCCTTAGGGATAAAAATCTAAGAAAACTCAAAAGGTTTAATTCAGAGCAAATCCAAATGACATAAAAAATGTTTGGTTGCGATATTAGACTTCACCTTCCGTACTCATTTCCAGTAGACTGTGGTTTCGAACACTGGCAAGTCTTTGACCCCAGTGAACAAGCTAAACATGTTACTAGGTTCCTGAGGAACAGTTCAAACCTTCACCAGCTCCCTGAGGACAGTTTACAGTGTAACACCTTAACCAGATCACCTAGGACAGTTTACAGTGTAACACCCTAACTAGGAGCAACAAAGGCACAACACAGGAGAATACCAAGGCAACAGTCGTTACCTGGTGTCCTAGGTTTACACAGAGACAGATGTTACCTACTGTCCTAGGTTTACACAGAGACAGGTGTTACCTGTTGTCAAAGGTTTACACAGAGACAGGTGTTATCTATTGTCCTAGGTTTACACAGAGACAGATGTTACCTACTGTCCTAGGTTTACACAGAGACAGGTGTTACCTGCTGTCCTAGGTTTACACAGAGACAGATGTTACCTACTGTCCTAGGTTTACACAGAGACAGATGTTACCTACTGTCCTAGGTTTACACAGAGACAGGTGTTACCTGCTGTCCTAGGTTTACACAGAGACAGATGTTACCTACTGTCCTAGGTTTACACAGAGACAGATGTTACCTGTTGTCCTAGGTTTACACAGAGACAGGTGTTACCTGTTGTCCTAGGTTTACACAGAGACAGGTGTTACCTACTGTCCTAGGTTTACACAGAGACAGGTGTTACCTGTTGTCCAAGGTTTACACAGAGACAGGTGTTACCTGCTGTCCTAGGTTTACACAGAGACAGATGTTACCTACTGTCCTAGGTTTACACAGAGACAGATGTTACCTACTGTCCTAGGTTTACACAGAGACAGATGTTACCTACTGTCCTAGGTTTACACAAAGACAGATGTTACCTACTGTCCTAGGTTTACACAGAGACAGGTGTTACCTGCTGTCCTAGGTTTACACAGAGACAGGTGTTACCTACTGTCCTAGGTTTACACAGAGACAGGTGTTACCTACTGTCCTAGGTTTACACAGAGACAGGTGTTGTCATGTCACACAAACAGTAAGAGAGGGGAGAAGAGAAGAGAAGCCTCTACAACAAGTGGAAGTGGGGAAAGAGATCCCTCCTAAAGTGAGAGGTGACGTAGGGGTTCATTTTGACTGGTCTGCTGCCCTCCCTCTCTCAGGCATAGTAACAGGAATTTAGGGGCTGCACTTCTGAGAAAGTAGAGAACACACAATCCTTCTCTCTTTCCTTCTTTCTCTGCCGTTTTCTTCTTTTGCTCAGTCAGTCGTCACATTTCTTATCCCGTCTGGTTTCTTATCCCGTTTTGTTCCTCCCATGACGCCTCTCCTGTGTCCTTGCCAACCTGGTAATAACATGACAATACAGACCAACCAACAATCAGCATAAACAGAGATACAACCATGACTTCAGATCTCCTTTGTGAAAACAGATGCTCTGATGATGTAAGCAGGTAGGTCTTGTCTTGTGGACATTCTGAGAATGTAAGTCGGTAAGGAGCAAAAGGGCAGGATGGACTCACCGTCTCTAACCCTCCATGGTTTTCATCTTCATTTGTAATAGCTCAATGAAAACCCATAATAAAACCAATAAAATCATGTAATCAGTAACCTGTACGTCGAGACTTGGTCTGTCTGGGTGCTCTGGCGTAGCTCTTGTAACACAACAAATATTCCTGTGTCCAGCTTACTGGGAGTGTTGATGTTGCGTCACTTCTTGGAAAGAATGGGAAGAAATGTCTCCGGAATTACAAATGAAAATGTCTCCATAAAGTCATGGAACCTGGAATAAAAAGAAACAGAGGGGTGGAATAAGAGAACCACTTCCATTGTGATAGTTTACTGTATATCTTTACAGTCATATTTTATGACCCATACAGGTAAATAAGCTGTGAATTTGGGCCCCAATACTGTACATCTTGACGGTTATTGCAAACACACACACATGTTTATTTTACTGTCCTTCTGGGGACCAAACAACTGATTCCCATTTCAAATCCTACTTTCCATAGCCCTTAACCCTAACGCTAACCTTAACTGCAAAATCCTAACCTTAAAACTAACCCAAACTCTAACCCTGAACCCTAACTTTAACTCTAATTCTAACACCTAAGCCTAAAAAAGCCTAAGGGGACTGGCGGAATGTCTCCAATTTTCCTTGTATTACTATCTTTGTGAGGACTTCTGGTCCCCACAAGGATAGCAAAACCAAACCACACACACACACACGTGTATTTGTGAGTCAGCGAGGGAATTACATATCCCATATACTAGCCTGGGTCCTGGGGCATGGGGCCTGGGGCCTGGGGCCTGGGGCCTGGGGCCTGGGGCCTGGGGCATGGGGCCTGGGGCCTGGGGCCATTCCATTGTCATGCTATAGTCCACTGCCATGCTGCTATGGATCACAACACTGCAGTGTACATGGTGCTGTATCACATGGAAACAACTACAGAGGAATGCTGATGTGTTACCGAGGCAACATTTGATGAATCATGCTGCTAAAGAAGGAGAAGGAGAAAGAGGGAGGAGACTCCAGTCACCCAAGTCATAGACTGTTCTCTCTGTTACCGCACGGCAGGCGGTACCGGAGCGCCAAGTCTGGGACCAAAAAGCTCCTTAACAGCTTCTACCCCCAAGCCATAAGACTGCTGAACAATTCATCAAATGGCCACAAGGACTATATACATTGACAACAATTTGTTTTTACACTGCTGCTACTGGCTGTTTATTATCTATGCATAGTCACATTACCCCAACCTACATGTACAAATGACCTCAACTGACCTGTACCCCCGAACTTTATGTTTTATTTTTTACCTGCATTGTCGGTTAAGGGCTTGTAAGTAAGCATGTCAAAACCTGTTGTACTCAGCGCAAGGGACAAATACAATTTGATTTGTTTATAGAATGAGACAGAGTAGAGGGGGTGAACTGTAGTATATAGAATGAGACAGAGAGAAGATGGGGTGAACCGTAATATATGGAATGAGACAGAGTAGAGGGGGTGAACCGTAGTATATAGAATGAGACAGAGTAGAGGGGGTGAACAGTAGTATATGGAATGAGACAGAGAGTAGAGGGGGTGAACCGTAGTATATAGAATGAGACAGAGAGAAGAGGGGGTGAACCGTAGTATATAGAATGAGACAGAGAGAAGAGGGGGTGAACTGTAGTATATAGAATGAGACAGAGTAGAGGGGGTGAACCGTAGTATATAGAATGAGACAGAGAGAAGAGGGGGTGAACCGTAGTATATAGAATGAGACAGAGAGTAGAGGGGGTGAACTGTAGTATATAGAATGAGACAGAGAGAAGATGGGGTGAACCGTAATATATGTAATGAGACAGAGTAGAGGGGGTGAACCGTAGTATATAGAATGAGACAGAGTAGAGGGGGTGAACAGTAGTATATGGAATGAGACAGAGAGTAGAGGGGGTGAACCGTAGTATATAGAATGAGACAGAGAGAAGAGGGGGTGAACCGTAGTATATAGAATGAGACAGAGAGAAGAGGGGGTGAACCGTAGTATATAGAATGAGACAGAGAGAAGAGGGGGTGAACCGTAGTATATAGAATGAGACAGAGAGAAGAGGGGGTGAACCGTAGTATATAGAATGAGACAGAGAGAAGAGGGGGTGAACCGTAGTATATAGAATGAGACAGAGAGAAGAGGGGGTGAACCGTAGTATATAGAATGAGACAGAGAGAAGAGGGGGTGAACCGTAGTATATAGAATGAGACAGAGAGTAGAGGGGGTGAACTGTAGTATATAGAATGAGACAGAGAGAAGAGGGGGTGAACCGTAGTATATAGAATGAGACAGAGTAGAGGGGGTGAACCATAGTATATAGAATGAGACAGAGAGAAGAGGGGGTGAACCGTAGTATATAGAATGAGACAGAGAGCAGAGGGAGTGAACCGTAGTATATAGAATGAGACAGAGTAGAGGGGGTGAACTGTAGTATATAGAATGAGACAGAGTAGAGGGGGTGAACCGTAGTATATGGAATGAGACAGAGTAGAGGGGGTGAACCGTAGTATATAGAATGAGACAGAGTAGAGGGGGTGAACCGTAGTATATTGAATGAGACAGAGTAGAGGGGGTGAACTGTAGTATATAGAATGAGACAGAGTAGAGGGGGTGAACTGTAGTATATAGAATGAGACAGAGTAGAGGGGGTGAACTGTAGTATATAGAATGAGACAGAGTAGAGGGGGTGAACCGTAGTATATAGAATGAGACAGAGTAGAGGGGGTGAACCGTAGTATATGGAATGAGACAGAGAGAAGAGGGGGTGAACCGTAGTATATGGAATGAGACAGAGTAGAGGAGGTGAACCGTAGTATATAGAATGAGACAGAGTAGAGGGGGTGAACCGTAGTATATAGAATGAGACAGAGTAGAGGGGGTGAACTGTAGTATATAGAATGAGACAGAGAGAAGAGGGGGTGAACTGTAGTATATAGAATGAGACAGAGTAGAGGGGGTGAACCATAGTATATAGAATGAGACAGAGTAGAGGGGGTGAACCGTAGTATATGGAATGAGACAGAGTAGAGGGGGTGAACCGTAGTATATGGAATGAGACAGAGTAGAGGGGGTGAACCGTAGTATATGGAATGAGACAGAGTAGAGGGGGTGAACCGTAGTATATAGAATGAGACAGAGTAGAGGGGGTGAACCGTAGTATATAGAATGAGACAGAGAGAAGAGGGGGTGAACCGTAGTATATAGAATGAGACAGAGTAGAGGGGGTGAACCGTAGTATATGGAATGAGACAGAGTAGAGGGGGTGAACCGTAGTATATGGAATGAGACAGAGAGAAGAGGGGGTGAACCGTAGTATATGGAATGAGACAGAGTAGAGGGGGTGAACCGTAGTATATGGAATGAGACAGAGTAGAGGGGGTGAACTGTAGTATATAGAATGAGACAGAGTAGAGGGGGTGAACTGTAGTATATAGAATGAGACAGAGTAGAGGGGGTGAACTGTAGTATATAGAATGAGACAGAGTAGAGGGGGTGAACTGTAGTATATAGAATGAGACAGAGTAGAGGGGGTGAACCGTAGTATATGGAATGAGAGAGTAGAGGGGGTGAACAGTAGTATATGGAATGAGACAGAGTAGAGGGGCTGAACCGTAGTATTTTGAATGAGACAGAGTAGAGGGGGTGAACCGTAGTATATGGAATGAGACAGTGTAGAGGGGGTGAACCGTAGTATATGGAATGAGACAGAGTAGAGGGGGTGAACCGTAGTATATGGAATGAGACAGAATAGAGGGGGTGAACCGTAGTACATGGAATGAGACAGAGTAGAGGGGGTGAACCGTAGTATATAGAATGAGACAGAGTAGAGGGGGTGAACCGTAGTATATAGAATGAGAGAGTAGAGGGGGTGAACCGTAGTATATAGAATTAGACAGAGTAGAGGGGGTGAACCGTAGTATATGGAATGAGACAGAGTAGAGGGGGTGAACTGTAGTATATAGAATGAGACAGAGTAGAGGGGGTGAACTGTAGTATATGGAATGAGACAGAGTAGAGGGGGTGAACTGTAGTATATAGAATGAGACAGAGTAGAGGGGGTGAAAAGTAGTATATAGAATGAGACAGAGTAGAGGGGGTGAACCGTAGTATATGGAATGAGAGAGTAGAGGGGGTGAACTGTAGTATATAGAATGAGACAGAGTAGAGGGGGTGAACCGTAGTATATAGAATGAGACAGAGTAGAGGGGGTGAAAAGTAGTATATGGAATGAGACAGAGTAGAGGGGGTGAACCGTAGTATATGGAATGAGACAGAGTAGAGGGGGTGAAAAGTAGTATATGGAATGAGACAGAGTAGAGGGGGTGAACCGTAGTATATAGAATGAGACAGAGTAGAGGGGGTGAACTGTAGTATATGGAATGAGACAGAGTAGAGGGGGTGAACCGTAGTATATAGAATGAGACAGAGTAGAGGGGGTGAACTGTAGTATATAGAATGAGACAGAGTAGAGGGGGTGAACCGTAGTATATGGAATGAGACAGAGTAGAGGGGGTGAACTGTAGTATATAGAATGAGACAGAGTAGAGGGGGTGAACCGTAGTATATGGAATGAGAGAGTAGAGGGGGTGAACTGTAGTATATAGAATGAGGCAGAGTAGAGGGGGTGAACCGTAGTATATGGAATGAGACAGAGTAGAGGGGGTGAACCGTAGTATATGGAATGAGACAGAGTAGAGGGGGTGAACTGTAGTATATAGAATGAGACAGAGTAGAGAGGGGTGAAAAGTAGTATATAGAATGAGACAGAGTAGAGGGGGTGAACCATAGTATATACAGTCAGCGGAGTAACTGAAAAAGAGATGAAAAGGAAGAGGATAGTGAATTATAAATGAGATTGGGATGAAGACTAAGACTGGGAACGGTATTGAGATCTGTGATGTGGTGATGGTGACGGAATGCTGTGGATTACAGCTGGGCTCGTGACTGCAGTAATCCCACCATGACTCTGATAATCCACTCAAGTCTTTATATAAGAACCACTCAACCACGGCCAGAGGGAGTGTACACATACAGGTAGGATACAGTAGGTAACTGAACACACAGGTACGAACCACTACACATTGTTAACTTTAACTGTACACATACCGATGATTGGCTGCAGTATACACACACACAAAGGTAGGATACAGTACAGGTAGGTAAAGGTACAGATTTAACACAGTGTGTGTGACTGTGTGTGTGTGTGTGAGAGAGAGAGAGAGAGAGAGAGAGAGAGAGAGAGAGAGAGAGAGAGAGAGAGAGAGAGAGAGAGAGAGAGAGAGCGAGACTGTGAATCCCAAACCACCCCCTAGCCCCTACCAACTCCCTTGGAGGGCCCCCCGTTGTTACGTGTTGCTGACGAAGCTCAGGGGGTGACTTCCAGAGAGTGGCAATGGGATCAACAAACCCATCAACTTCGGGACACACTCCTGACTTGAATGATACAATTCATGTCCACTTTTAAATAATAAAAAAAGCATGACATTGGAATGAACAAATCCCCCTGTCGTTTACAAGATATAAATCTCAGTAACAGTTAAACATTTCATTTGGGAGGTATTTCATCTTTTACATGTGTCAAGTTTCGAAATCCGACAAATAAATGCATGTGGTGTGAAGTAAGTAAAAATACTTTCAAGTACTACCTAAGTAGTTTTTTGGGGTATCTGTACTTTACTATTTATATTTTTGACAACTTTTACTTTTACTTCACTACATTCCTTAAGAAAATCATGTACTTTTTAGTCCATACATTTTCGCTGACAACCAAAGTATTCGTTACATTTTGAACAGGAAAATGGTCCAATTCATGCACTTATTAACAGAACACTAAACACTGGTCATCCCTACATCCCTACTGCCTCTGATCTGATGGACTCATTAAACACACAGGCTTTGTTTGTAAATTATGTCTAAATGTTGGAGTCTGCCCCTGGCTATCCGTACATTTTAAAAATATTTGCTTTATATATTTATACTTTTACTTTTGATACTTAAGTATATTTTAGTGATTACATTTACTTTTGATACTTAAGTATATTTAAAACCCTATACTTTTTGACATTTACTCAAGTAGTATTTTACTGGGTAACTATCACTTTAACTTGAGTCATTTTCTATTAAGGTATCTTTACTTTTACAGTGCCTTGCGAAAGTATTCACCTCCCTTGGCATTTTTCCTATTTTGCTGCCTTACAACCTGGAACTAAAATATATTTTGCAGGGGTTTGTATCATTTGATTTACACAACATGCCTATCCACTTTGCAAAATATTTTTTATTGTGAAACAAACAAGAAATAAGACAAAAAAAACAGAAAACTTAAGCGTGCATAACTATTCAAAGTCAATATTTGTAGAGCCACATTTTGCAGCAATTACAGCTGCAAGTCTCTTGGGATATGGATTGAGGTCTGGGCTTTGACTAGGCCATTCCAAGACATTTAAATGTTTCCCCTTAAACCACTCGAGTGTTGCCTTAGCAGTATCCTTCGGGTCATTGTCCTGCTGGAAGGTGAACCTCTGTCCCAGTCTCAAATCTCTGGAAGACAAACAGGTTTCCCTCAAGAATGTCCCTGTATTTATCACCACCCATCATTCCTTCAATTCTGACCAGTTTCCCAGTCCCTGCCGATGAAAAACATCCCCACAGCATGATGCTGCCACCACCACGCTTCACTGTGGGGATAGGGTTCTTGGGGAGATGAGAGGTGTTGGATTTGTGCCAGACATAGCGTTTTACTTGATGGTCTAAAAGCTCAATTTTAGTCTCATCTGACCAGGGTACCTTCTTCCATACGCTCTGTGGAGTGTACGGCTTAAAGTGGTCCTATGGACAGATACTCCAATCTCCGCTGTGGAGCTTTTACAACTCCTTCAGGGTTATCTTTGGTCTCTTTGTTGCCTCTCTGATCAATGCCCTCCTTGCCTGGTCCGTGAGTTTTGGTGGGCAGCCCTCTCTTGGCAGGTTTGTTGTGGTGCCATATTCTTTCCATTTTTAATAATGGATTTAATGGTGCTCCGTGGGATGTTCAAAGTTTCTGATATTTTTTTATAACCCAACCCTGATCTGTACTTCTCCACAACTTTGTCCCTGACCTGTTTGGAGAGCTCATTGGTTGCTTGGTGGTGCCCCTTGCTTAGTGGTGTTGCAGACTCTGGGGCCTTTCAGAACAGGTGTATATATACTGAGATCGTGTGACAGATCATGTGACACTTAGATTGCACACAGGTGGACTTTATTTAATTAATTATGTGTCTTCTGAAGGTAATTGGTTGCACCAGACATTATTTAGGGGCTTCATAGCAAAGGGGGTGAATACATATGCACGCACCACTTTTCCGTTTTTTATTTTTGTAGAGTTTAAGTAATTTTTTTCATTTCACTTCATCAATTTGGACTATTTTGTATATGTCCATTGCATGAAATACAAATAAAATCCATTTACATTACAGGTTGTAATGCAACAAAATAGGAAAAAAACGCCAAGGGGGGGTGAATACTTTTGTGAGGCTCTGTACTCAAGTATGACAATTGGGTACTTTTTCCACTACTGCATGTGACAAATAATTAGACACCTCCTACATTATTTTGTGTGAAACTGCACAAACTCTAAAATAGCGTGGTGCCTAATGGGATTCCACTTGTTCTGAAACCAGCAGCATTGCTGGAACGGTTGAAGTGGTTATCAGAGGGTCTAAATAGCACCTACACCCTCCATCATTTTCACTTCCTCAGCTTAGTTACACTGGTAGAGAGGCGTGTGAACACGCAAATGGAGGGCAGAGGGGGTGATTTGGGATTCAGCTAGAGAGAGAGAGAAAAAGTGAGAGAGAGGTGACAGGGAAGGTGCCCCTGTGAAATTGCGATGTGCGACCCTAACGTTAGCCTGCAGCAGTATACTCTATGTAAGCTAGGCACAGAATGTGACCTGCTCTGTTGTGTTGGTTAACTTCATTATCAGTGGGTCAATTGATTATCTTCTTGGACAGACACAGAACAGCCATCAGAACATCACATTCTGTCCTCTACACAAAGGGGTTTATCAACTAACCATCTATAAGCCTAGTTTTAAGGAGCAACTGATATGTCCTAAACAGTGATGTAGTGGTAAAAAAGGTGGGTAAACTATAAACTCCAATGGTAAACTATAAACTCCAGAGGTAAACTATAAACTCCAGTGGTAAACTTCAAACTCGACTGGTAAACTATAAACTCCAGTGGTAAACTATAAACTCCAGTGGTAAACTATAAACTCCAGTGGTAAACTATAAACCCCAGTGGTAAACTATAAACTCCAGTGGTAAACTATAAACTCCAGTGGTAAACTATAAACCCCAGTGGTAAACTATAAACTCCAGTGGTAAACTATAAACTCCAGTGGTAAACTATAAACCCCAGTGGTAAACTATGAACTCCAGTGGTAAACTATAAACTCCAGTGGTAAACTATAAACTCCACTGGTAAACTATAAACTCCAGTGGTAAACTATAAACTCCAGTGGTAAACTATAAACTCCAGTGGTAAACTATAAACTCCAGTGGTAAACTATAAACTCCAGTGGTAAACTATAAACTCCAGTGGTAAACTATAAACTCCAGTGATAAACTATAAACCCCAGAGGTAAACTATAAACCCCAGAGGTAAACTATAAACTCCAGTGGTAAACTATAAACTCCAGAGGTAAACTATAAACTCCAGAGGTAAACTATAAACTCCAGTGGTAAACTATAAACTCCAGAGGTAAACTATAAACTCCAGAGGTAAACTATAAACTCCAGTGGTAAACAATAAACTCCAGAGGTAAACTATAAACTCCAATGGTAAACTATAAACTCCAGTGGTAAACTATAATCTCCAGTGGTAAACTATAAACTCCAGAGGTAAACTATAAACTCCAGTGGTAAACTATAAACTCCAGTGGTAAACTATAAACTCCAGTGGTAAACTATAAACTCCAGAGGTAAACTATAAACTCCAGAGGTAAACTATGAACTCCAGTGGTAAACTATAAACTCCAGAGGTAAACTATAAACTCCAGTGGTAAACTATAAACTCCAGAGGTAAACTATAAACTCCAGTGGTAAACTATAAACTCCAGTGGTAAACTATAAACCCCAGAGGTAAATTATAAACCCCAGAGGTAAACTATAAACTCCAGTGGTAAACTATAAACTCCAGTGGTAAACTATAAACTCCAGTGGTAAACTATAAACTCCAGAGGTAAACTATAAACTCCAGAGGTAAACTATAAACTCCAGTGGTAAACTATAAACTCCAGAGGTAAACTATAAACTCCAGTGGTAAACTATAAACTCCAGAGGTAAACTATAAACTCCAGTGGTAAACTATAAACTCCAGTGGTAAACTATAAACCCCAGAGGTAAATTATAAACCCCAGAGGTAAATTATAAACTCCAGTGGTAAACTATAAACTCCAGGGGTAAACTATAAACCCCAGAGGTAAACTATAAACTCCAGTGGTAAACTATAAACTCCAGTGGTAAACTATAAACTCCAGTGGTAAACTATAAACTCCAGAGGTAAACTATAAACTCCAGTGGTAAACTATAAACCCCAGAGGTAAACTATAAACTCCAGTGGTAAACTATAAACTCCAGTGGTAAACTATAAACTCCAGAGGTAAACTATAAACTCCAGTGGTAAACTATAAACTCCAGTGGTAAACTATAAACTCCAGTGGTAAACTATAAACTCCAGTGGTAAACTATAAACTCCAGTGGTAAACTATAAACTCCAGTGGTAAACTATAAACTCCAGTGGTAAACTATAAACTCCAGTGGTAAACTATAAACCCCAGAGGTAAACTATAAACTCCAGTGGTAAACTATAAACTCCAGTGGTAAACAATAAACTCCAGTGGTAAACTATAAACCCCAGAGGTAAACTATAAACTCCAGTGGTAAACTATAAACCCCAGAGGTAAACTATAAACTCCAGTGGTAAACTATAAACCCCAGTGGTAAACTATAAACTCCAGTGGTAAACTATAAACCCCAGAGGTAAACTATAAACTCCAGTGGTAAACTATAAACCCCAGAGGTAAACTATAAACTCCAGTGGTAAACTATAAACCCCAGAGGTAAACTATAAACTCCAGTGGTAAACTATAAACCCCAGTGGTAAACTATAAACTCCAGTGGTAAACTATAAACTCCAGTGGTAAACTATAAACTCCAGTGGTAAACTATAAACTCCAGTGGTAAACTATAAACTCCAGTGGTAAACCATAAACTCCAGTGGTAAACTATAAACTCCAGTGGTAAACTATAAACTCCAGTGGTAAACTATAAACTCCAGTGGTAAACTATAAACTCCAGTGGTAAACTATAAACCCCAGTGGTAAACTATAAACCCCAGTGGTAAACTATAAACTCCAGAGGTAAACTATAAACTCCAGTGGTAAACTATAAACTCCAGTGGTAAACTATAAACTCCAGAGGTAAACTATAAACTCCAGTGGTAAACTATAAACTCCAGTGGTAAACTATAAACTCAAGAGGTAAACTATAAACTCCAGTGGTAAACTATAAACTACAGAGGTAAACTATAAACTCCAGTGGTAAACTATAAACTCCAGTGGTAAACTATAAACTCCAGTGGTAAACTATAAACTCCAGTGGTAAACTATAAACTCCAGAGGTAAACTATAAACTCCAGAGGTAAACTATAAACTCCAGAGGTAAACTATAAACTCCAGTGGTAAACTATAAACTCCAGAGGTAAACTATAAACTCCAGTGGTAAACTATAAACTCCAGAGGTAAACTATAAACTCCAGTGGTAAACTATAAACTCCAGAGGTATACTATAAACCCCAGAGGTAAACTATAAACTCCAGTGGTAAACTTTAAACTCCAGAGGTAAACTATAAACTCCAGAGGTAAACTATAAACTCCAGAGGTAAACTATAAACTCCAGTGGTAAACTATAAACTCCAGTGGTAAACTATAAACTCCAGAGGTAAACTATAAACTCCAGTGGTAAACTATAAACTCCAGAGGTAAACTATAAACTCCAGTGGTAAACTATAAACTCCAGTGGTAAACTATAAACTCCAGAGGTAAACTATAAACTACAGAGGTAAACTATAAACTCCAGTGGTAAACTATAAACTCCAGAGGTAAACTATAAACTCCAGTGGTAAACTATAAACTCCATAGGTAAACTATAAACTCCAGTGGTAAACTATAAACCCCAGTGGTAAACTATAAACTCCAGTGGTAAACTATAAACTCCAGTGGTAAACTATAAACTCCAGTGGTAAACTATAAACTCCAGTGGTAAACTATAAACTCCAGTGGTAAACTATAAACCCCAGTGGTAAACTATAAACTCCAGTGGTAAACTATAAACTCCAGTGGTAAACTATAAACTCCAGTGGTAAACTATAAACTCCAGTGGTAAACTATAAACTCCAGAGGTAAACTATAAACTCCAGTGGTAAACTATAAACTCCAGAGGTAAACTATAAACTCCAGTGGTAAACTATAAACTCCAGTGGTAAACTATAAACTCCAGAGGTAAACTATAAACTACAGAGGTAAACTATAAACTCCAGTGGTAAACTATAAACTCCAGAGGTAAACTATAAACTCCAGTGGTAAACTATAAACTCCATAGGTAAACTATAAACTCCAGTGGTAAACTATAAACCCCAGTGGTAAACTATAAACTCCAGTGGTAAACTATAAACTCCAGTGGTAAACTATAAACTCCAGTGGTAAACTATAAACTCCAGTGGTAAACTATAAACTCCAGAGGTATACTATAAACCCCAGAGGTAAACTATAAACTCCAGTGGTAAACTTTAAACTCCAGAGGTAAACTATAAACTCCAGAGGTAAACTATAAACTCCAGTGGTAAACTATAAACTCCAGTGGTAAACTATAAACTCCAGAGGTAAACTATAAACTCCAGTGGTAAACTATAAACTCCAGAGGTAAACTATAAACTCCAGTGGTAAACTATAAACTCCAGTGGTAAACTATAAACTCCAGAGGTAAACTATAAACTACAGAGGTAAACTATAAACTCCAGTGGTAAACTATAAACTCCAGAGGTAAACTATAAACTCCAGTGGTAAACTATAAACTCCATAGGTAAACTATAAACTCCAGTGGTAAACTATAAACCCCAGTGGTAAACTATAAACTCCAGTGGTAAACTATAAACTCCAGTGGTAAACTATAAACTCCAGTGGTAAACTATAAACTCCAGTGGTAAACTATAAACTCCAGTGGTAAACTATAAACCCCAGTGGTAAACTATAAACTCCAGTGGTAAACTATAAACTCCAGTGGTAAACTATAAACTCCAGAGGTAAACTATAAACTCCAGTGGTAAACTATAAACTCCAGAGGTAAACTATAAACTCCAGTGGTAAACTATAAACTCCAGTGGTAAACTATAAACTCCAGAGGTAAACTATAAACTACAGAGGTAAACTATAAACTCCAGTGGTAAACTATAAACTCCAGAGGTAAACTATAAACTCCAGTGGTAAACTATAAACTCCATAGGTAAACTATAAACTCCAGTGGTAAACTATAAACCCCAGTGGTAAACTATAAACTCCAGTGGTAAACTATAAACTCCAGTGGTAAACTATAAACTCCAGTGGTAAACTATAAACTCCAGTGGTAAACTATAAACTCCAGTGGGTGATCGAGACAAACCACCACCAATATGAACAAAAACGTATGACATTTTTATAACAACTTGGGGTTAAACACTCCAAGTAGAGAAGTCTAAAGATAAATAATCCACATGGTTACAGAGGAACATTTTCAAATCATTTTTTTATAAATGTGTACAATTTAAAGAGAGTATGTTGGGGACAGTCTAATGGAAGTCAATGATACCTATATTAGCATTTTCCAAATCATGTCCAAATCATGTCCTAATCATTTATAAGTAAATGAATTGAGTTACACAATACATTTTGAGATCCTTTAGTATAATTTGGACAGGAAACCTCATCATAGTGAGGATATTAATAGTGATCAATATTCCCTCTAAGCTACGCGTGGGCGTGCAGCTCCCTGGGACAGCCTCGCAGAAGAAATATCAGCCCTCACAGAGAAGCACGAGATTGAACTTCCCTCAACTTTCTAGTTTTCCCCTTTAGTTAACACTATCAACATTTCCCTCTGCTGTGCGAATTGTGATCGAATCAATGCACTATTAGCTACTTTCAATCCAGCATACTGAAACAAAACGAACTATGCAAGATATGTTCTTGTAGGAAGAGTGCATTGAGTAGGATTCTATTGCATTGACAGGCACGACTCAGGCCCATACTCTACACAGACTGGTGCGCCATAACCAATCAGAGCTGCAGTATCCCTATATGCAAATAGACGATTGCCATATATGGATGTGCATGTAGCCAGTTGTGTACATCTGTTCCTATTCTTTGCTAGTGAGTTATTAGCCCAATTATAGCTAGTTTATAGTCAGCAACGGGGGAGTGGTTGCTTCCTACAAGAGCACAAAATGTGTGCATCTCTTTGAAAAGCAAGTAACAAACAAAAAATGTATTCTAGACACTGATATCTGTTCAAAATGTTGTTTGTCTATGGATATCTAAATCTTATCAAACTTCAAAAATACATTTTCCTTAAAAGGGGGGTGTGTTCCCATAACATATCCTATTATTAGCATGTTGATTGTATTTGTAGGCCAATAGGGAAGGTAGACCATGGGGAGATGTTCATAATGAAACATATCTTCTTTAAGTATTTCCATTTGTTTGATAAGAATAGCACAGATTTTCTGAGTGGACCCCACATGGGGCTCTGATCTCTAGTATGGGAACCACTGTACTAACCTTTCTCTCTCTGTCTCCTCTGCCTCCTCCTCCATGCATCACAGCCTGCCTCAGCCTCACCACCGTCTGTCTCACCAGTACTCTCTGTAAAGCAGGTTTATGATGAGAACTTAGTAGCCTGCTGAGGTCAGGCTCCATTTAACATTAGCTTCTTACTTCATCCTTCAAGCCAACTAGCTAGCTGGCTGGCTAACACTAGCCAGAGCCGAGCCCTTTAACGTTACTGCAATACGAATAGAGGTCTCTGCCGGCAGCTAGCCACCTGACTGACATATCTACACTGAGTGGACAAAACATTAACAACATCTGCTCTTTCCATGACAGACTGACCAGGTGAATCCAGGTAAAATATATGATCCCTTACTAATGTCACCTATTAAATACACTTCACTCAGTGTAGAAGGTGAGGACACAGGTTAAAGAATGATTTTTAAGACTTGAGACAATTGAGACATAGATTGCGTATGTGTGTCATTCAGAGGGTGAATGTGCAAGACAAAAGATGTAAGTCCCTTTGAACGGGGTATGGTAGTACTCCGAGCTGGGGTAGTTCATGTCACGTCTCACTGGCCCTTGGCCTGTGCCGCGACTCACGAGAGGGCGGAGTTAGCCATTTGAGAGAGTGGTGTATGTACAGCTAACAAGGCAAATCCGGGAGGGGCAGGCGAACATAACAGAGGCAGGAGTGATAAAAACTAAGAGAATATAACCGTTCTGAGCGTTGATCAACACTGGGAATGCAATAGTAATTGGGTAAACGCTAATTAACAAAATAAAAAACATTTAATCTATTTCACAAATAAAAAGGTTTGTAAACAGCAGTTACGTGTATTTACCCTCCACTACTTCCCTGGTCCTAAACAATCACAGTCCTGTACAAGATGGTGCTAGATCTATGCTTGGGGGGGTTACAAATAATGTTGACAGGCTTTGGGATCAAATAGTTTAAGAACCAGGGGTACACTGGAAGGAGGACTCTCCCCCTGACCCTTTACACTACCCCAATCTGACTACACTACCCTGTCCTGACTACACTAGCCTGACCTGACTACACTACCCTGCCCTGACAACACTACCCCAATCTTACTACACTACCCTGTCCTGACTACACTACCCCAATCTGACTGCAATACGCTGTCCTGACTACACTACCCTGTCCTGATTACACTACCCTGTACTGACTACACTACCCCAATCTGACTACACTACCCCAATCTGACTACACTACCCATCCTGACTACACTACCCCAATCTGACTACACTACCCCATCCTGACAACACTACCCCATACTGACAACACTACCCCATCCTGACAACACTACCCCACCCTGACAACACTACCCCATCCTGATTACACTACCCCATACTGACTACACTACCCCATACTGACTACACTACACATCCTGACTACACTACCCCATCCTGATTACACTACCCCATACTGACTACACTACCCCATACTGACTACACTACCCATCCTGACTACACTACCCCATCCTGACTACACTACCCCATCCTGATTACACTACCCCATCCTGACTACACTACCACATCCTGATTACACTACCCAATACTGACTACACTACCCCATACTGACTACACTACCCATCCTGACTACACTACCCCATCCTGATTACACTACCCCATACTGACTACACTACCCCATACTGACTACACTACCCATCCTGACTACACTACCCCATACTGACTACACTACCCCATACTGACTACACTACCCATACTGACTACACTACCCATCCTGACTACACTACCCCATCCTGATTACACTACCCCATCCTGACTACACTACCCCATACTGACTACACTACCCCATACTGACTACACTACCCCATCCTGACTACACTACCCATCTTGACTACACTACCCCATACTGACTACACTACCCATCCTGACTACACTACCCCATCCTGACTACACTACCCCATCCTGACTACACTACCCCATCCTGACAACACTACCCCATCCTGATTACACTACCCCATACTGACTACACTACCCATCCTGACTACACTACCCCATCCTGACTACACTACCCCATCCTGACTACACTACCCCATCCTGATTACACTACCCCACTCTGACTACACTACCCCATCCTGACTACACTACCTCATCCTGACAACACTACCCCATCCTGACTACACTACCCCATCCTGACTACACTACCCCATCCTGACAACACTACCCCATCCTGACTACACTACCCCATCCTGACAACACTACCCCATCCTGATTACACTACCCCATCCTGACTACACTACCCCATCCTGACAACACTACCCCATCCTGATTACACTACCCCATCCTGACAACACTACCCCATCCTGATTACACTACCCCATCCTGACTACACTACCCCATCCTGATTACACTACCCCATCCTGACTACACTACCCCATCCTGACAACACTACCCCATCCTGACAACACTACCCCATCCTGATTACACTACCCCATCCTGACTACACTACCCCATCCTGACAACACTACCCCATCCTGACTACACTACCCCATCCTGACTACACTACCCCATCCTGACTACACTAACCCATCCTGACTACACTACCCCATCCTGACAACACTACCCCATCCTGATTACACTACCCCATTCTGACTACACTACCCCATCCTGACAACACTACCACATCCTGATTACACTACCCCATCCTGACTACACTACCCCATCCTGACAACACTACCCCATCCTGATTACACTACCCCATACTGACTACACTACCCCATCCTGATTACACTACCCCATCCTGACTACACTACCCCATCCTGACTACACTACCCCATCCTGACAACACTACCCCATCCTGACTACACTACCCCATCCTGACAACACTACCCCATCCTGACAACACTACCCCATCCTGATTACACTACCCCATCCTGACAACACTACCCCATCCTGACAACACTACCCCATCCTGATTACACTACCCCATCCTGACTACACTACCCCATCCTGACAACACTACCCCATCCTGATTACACTACCCCATACTGACTACATTAGCGTGTGATTTTTCCTCCATTTAAATCATTGGGAGGGCCACCTAAGCATTTTTTTTCGGGCTGTCTAAGTCTTTTTTTTAAAGAACTTAATATTCAGGGTTTGGAAAAAAACAAATATAAAGTACAGAAAATATAATGGACCTATATATTTTTCATATAATACTATCTTAGAGAACTAACAATTACCCAAATAAAAGACAGTCGGTGAAAATTGAGAATTGAAAATCCCGAAAACAATGAATTTGGCAGTGTTCATTTTGTTATTATGTTTGAGATAAAGAACATACGGTAGCTGAAGAGTAGGACAAAAATTAAAATAAAAAATAGATAACTAATGTAAAATATCCTGTGTCTGTAAAAACTATATAGTATGTATAAGCTGGAAGTAGAAGCCTAAGTATTGTTGTCCATTAGTTTATTCCAAATGGGGGAGGGCTGGTAGGGTTAGAGGAAAACAATAAAGAAGGAAAATATATTTTACAATGACTGGAAATTATGCAGACAATTACATTGATAGAAGCCACAATCTATCTGCCATATTAAAGCTGATCTACCCCCCCCCCCCCCCCCCCACACACACACAAAATCAATCAATCAATAAACAAATAAACAGCATTAGCCATGGCAACAAAAAAATCTGGAAATCAGCTTTAAAACTGAACAATTTTTCTCTAAAATTCAGCCACGCCGATAGGCAGACCAGGCCCCCTGTCCCGCCCCTTTTTGGTCCAGATAAAACAGTGTGTGTTTGTGTGAGAGAGAGAGGGACAACTCTTATCGTGGTGAGGTGGCAAATGCTTCAAATGTCCCCCGTGTGAGTGGCCATGCCCGGGTTATCTGGGAAAAGTGCTCTTCTGAAGTTGTCGGTTCCCACGACTCCTGGACAGTGTCAGATACGCAGAGTTGCCTGATATGATAATGCACTAGAGATGTGTGGAGGTTACAGTGTGTCATCAGTTGCCCTGTGGAAAACTGTCATATTGGATGACCCTAATCTGATCACATATGCCCTGTCCAGATATAAAGAGAGAGAGAGAGAGAGAGAGAGAGAGAGAGAGATAAACAAGGGAAGTTTATCCTGTGACTTTCTCACTTTCTCTCCATCCACTCTCCCCCTCCCTCCCTCCTCTCTCTACACAGACAGATTATCTTCCCATATTAAGGTGTTATGTATCCAGATTAAGGTTCCCTGTGAATATGATTTCAATGTCATTCAGTAAGCCACAGGATAAACTTCCTTTCTCTTCTCTCTCTCCTTCTAAAACAAAAACTACTTTCACGATGACACACAGGACACTTCCGAGAATCAAAGTTGAAAGAAAGCTCCGCCCACTGAGTTGGATCATCAAGTCACATTGTTGACAGACTGAACCAGTCATGGAGACCTGAAATCCTGACCTCTCCCTACAAGCCCCCAGTTGACTGACTGATTGACTGTGGAAAGCCATACTGATACAGGACAGACACCTTCAGGTATAGCTCTAAATGCTTTCTATTCAGTGTGTTAGTAATAGGCACTTTGGGGAGTATGAACTCAGCAAAAAAAGAAACTGCCCTTTTTCAGGACCCTGTCTTTCAAAGATAATTCGTAAAAATCCAAATAACTTCACAGATCTTCATTGTAAAGGGTTTAAACACTGTTTTCCATGCTTGTTCAATGAACCAAAAACAATTAATGAACATGCACCTGTGGAACGGTCATTAAGACACTAACACAGCTTACAGACGGTAGGCAATTAAGGTCACAGTTATGAACACTTAGGACACTAAAGAGGCCTTTCTACTGACTCTGAAAAACACCAAAAGATAGATGCCCCGGGTCCCTGCCTGCCTGCATGACTGTGCCTTAGGCATGCTGCAAGGAGGCATGAGGACTGCAGATGTAGCCAGGGCAATAAATTGCAATGTCCGTGCTGTGAGACGCCTAAGACAGCGCTACAGGGAGACAGTACAGACAGTTGATCGTCCTCGCAGTGGCAGACCACGTGTAACAACACCTGCACAGGATCGGTACATTCAAACATCACACCTCCGGGACAGGTACAGGATGGCAACAATAACTTCCCGAGTTACACCAGGAATGCACAATCCCTCCATCAGTGCTCAGACTGTCCTCAATAGGCTGAGAGAGGCTGGACCGAGGACTTGTAGGCCTGTTGTAAGGCAGGATCTCACCAGACATCACCGGCAACAACGTCGCCATGGGCACAAACCCACCGTCGCTGGACCAGACAGGACTGGCAAAATGTGCTCTTCACTGACGAGTTGCGGTTTTGTCTCACTAGGGGTGATGGTCGGATTCGCATTACACCAAGGCCTGTACTCTGGAGCGGGATCGATTTGGAGGTGGAGGGTCCGTCATGGTCTGGGGCGGTGTGTCACAGCATCATCGGACTGAGCTTGTTGTCATTGCAGGCAATCTCAACACTGTGCTTTACAGGGACGATATCCTCCTCCCTTATGTGGTAGCCTTCCTGCAGGCTCATCCTGACGTGACCCTCCAGCATGACAATGCCACCAGCCATACTGCTCGTTCTGTGCGTGATTTCCTGCAGGACAGGAATGTCAGTGTTCTGCCATGGCCCGTGAAGAGCCCGGATCTCAAAACCATTGAGCACGTCTGGGTCCTGTTGGATCGGAGGGTGAGAGCTAGGGCCATTCCCCCCAGAAATGCCCGGGAACTTGCAGGTGCCTTGGTGGAAGAGTGGGGTATCTTCTCACAGCAAGAACTGGCAAATCTGGTGCAGTCCATGAGGAGGAGATGCACTGCAGTACTTAATGCAGCTGGTGGCCACACCAGATGCTGACTGTTACTTTTGATTTTGACCCCCCCCTTTGTTAAGGGACACATTATTCAATTTCTGTTAGTCATATATATATATATATATATTTCCCCTTTATTTAAATAGGCCATAGTGGCGAATTAATGACAATTTAGCAATTTAAACACTGGAGTGATAGATGTGCAGAAAATGAATGTGCAAGTAGAGATACTGGGGTGCAAAGGAGAAAAAAATAACTTAACTTAACATAACATAACATAACATTTAAGCAATTCGTTCCAGTCATTGGCAGCAGAGAACTGGAAGGAAAGGCGGCCAAATAAGGAATTGGCTTTGGGGATGACCATTGAAATATACCTGCTGGAGCGTGTGCTACGGGTGGGTGCTGCTATGGTGACCAGTGAGCTGAGATAAGGGGGGAATTTACCTAGCAAAGACTTATAGATGACCTGGAGCCAGTGAGTTTGGCGATGAATATGAAGCGAGGGCCAGCCGACAAGAGCATACAGGTCGCAGTGGTGAGTAGTATATGGGCTTTGGTGACAAAACAGATGGCGCTGTGATAGACTACATCTGTCTGTGGACATGTCTGTGGAACTTGTTCAGTTTATGTCTCAGTTGTTGAATCTTGTTATGTTCATACAAATATGTACACATGTTAAGTTTGCTGAAAATAAACACAGTTGACAGTGAGAGAACATTTCTTTTTTTGCTGAGTTTAGTGGTGACTTGAGTGTGATATATGTTGTCTGTTTAAAACTATGACTGCTGGCCTGGCCTGAGTTTCTTGGCTGTGATGTGAGTGTGACAAGCCAAATATGCAGGATCAATAGGGTCATTGATCAGCGTGGGTCTGAAACCAGGCCACAAAATGGTGCCCTCTCCATGTCACATGGCCCTCTCTTTCAGCTCCCTCCCGTTTTATCTCTCGCTTATTCCTGCTCTCCTTCCCCCTCTCTCGCTCGCTCTCTCTATGGCCGTCAGTCCGTTTCTCTCTTCTCATTTGTTTTTTTACAATGTCAATCTGATTTCAAAACCATTTTCAGTGACATAAAGTTATAGAAGCCTTTATCTCTGAACGTTTCTGACAGCCTACATGAAGCCATGGCAATTGAAATATGACAACAACAGTGTGTGAACTTCTAGCTCTCGTCCCATCGGATCAATAGACTATTAACTGAAGCATGTTTACCGGTCTCATCGTTCACCACTTTGGCCTGGGCTCTGCTTACAGTGTCAGCTGGACCTGTTCAACGACCGAATACAGAGAACAACAAATAATAACCATCAAGCCTACCCTAGAGGAATGGACTTGTGCACCTGTTTAAAACACTGGACATCTCGTCATACAGCTAGTCGGGTCTAATCTCTCTGGGCTCGGCTGATGAGTCTGAGTGGAACCTGTGTGTCTCCAAATGTACCTAACCTGGTGGCTAGCTCTGGGAGTTAACATCTGTCCTCAGGTCTTAGGAAAGATGACGTCATTATAATGGCACATGCCAACACAGTGGTCTGGACACACACTCACAAACACAAATACACACACACACTCAAACATACAATCATGTGCATTGGCACTGGGCCTTATTCCCTCTAATTGGATGTTTTTCCCTCCCTTGCTCCATCCCCCTCTCCATCCCTCGCTCCATCCCCCTCTCCATCCCTCTCTCCATCCTTCTCTCCATCCCCCTCTCCATCCCTCGCTCCATTCCCCTCTCCATCCCTCTCTCCATCCTTCTCTCCATCCCCCTCTCCATCCCTCGCTCCATCCCTCTCTCCATCCCCCTATCCTTCCCTCTCTCTATCCTTCTTTCCATCCCCCTCTCCCTCTCTCCATCCTTCTCCATCCCCCTCTCCATCCTTCTCTCCATCCCTCTCTCCATCCCCTATCCCTCCCTCTCGCTATCCTTCTCTTCATCCCCCTATTCCTCCCTCTCTCTATCCTTCTCTCCATCCCCCTCTCCCTCTCTCCATCCCTCTCTCCATCCCCCTATCCATCACTCTCTCCATCCCTCTCTCCATCCCCCTATCCCTCCCCCTCTCTATCATTCTCTCCATCCCCCTATCCCTCCCTCTCTCCATCCCCCTATCCCTCCTTCTCTCCATCCTTCTCTCCATCCTTCTCTCCATCCCCCTCTCCATCCTTCTCTCCATCCTTCTCTCCATCCCTCTCTCCATCCTTCTCTCCATCCCTTGCTCCATCCCCTCTCCCTCCCTCTCTCCATCCTTCTCTCCATCTCGCGCTCCATCCTTCTCTCCATCCCTCGCTCCATCCTTCTCTCCATCCCTCGCTCCATCCATCCCTCTATACTGTGTGCCGTTGTGATCAGGGTCATCTGATGGTCACAATCAGGAAGAGGGGTTAAGAACACTCAGCTGACTTTTGACTTATTTAATCAGTCTTTTAAAATAGACTGAATCGTTAAGTTTCAAATGTATGGCCTTGTTCTGGACAAACCTCTTTATGCTTCCAGCCAGCCCATTCCCTTCTCTCTCTCGTCCTACTCCTCTCTGCTCGTCTTGTTATAAGTAAAGTACCTTAACAACAGATCAGATATTAACTTCTACATTATTACTAAGGTAGCAGCACCCTGGTTAGTTCCTGGTTGGTTTCCCCTCCCTGTCTCTCTGTTCCACTACTAAGTGTGTTCTGTCTTCATGCCATCAGGACCACCACAGTGTGAACAGAGTGATGACAGCTCATCATGGAACCACTAAGGTCTGGAACTGATTACAACCTGCCACTTTTCAGTCTAATAATACACACACTGGACATTTATACAGACACACGTGGAATTAATATAGATGTGAGATCCAACAACACTAGTCATTTGAGGAGAAATAGGATGACGGTCAACGTCAGCTAACTTTTCCAAAGATATTTGGCAAAACAAGAGAAGGAGAGACACCGGCAAACATTACGCCGCCATCTTTATGACACCTGAAGAGCGCCCGGAGGTCAATAATAACTTTGGCTAATTTTGAGTAATTTTTCCCCTCCTCTCTCTCCTCTCTGTTCCTCTTTTTCACTCAATTTCCATCTCTTTCTGTGCTTACGCTTTTGCGCTCTGTAATTCCTCCTCCTCTCTCTCTCTCTCTCTCTCTCTCTCTCTCTCTCTCTCTCTCTAACTCCCCCCTCTCTTTGTGTGTCCTTCTCTTTCTCTCTCTCATTCCTCCTCTCTCTCTGTGTCCTTATCTTTCACTCAGTAATTCCTCCTCTCTCTATATGTCCTTCTCTGTCTCTCTGTAATTCCTGTCTCTCTCTCTTTCTCTCATTCCTCCTCTCTCTCTGTGTCCTCTTTCTCTATATAATTCCTCTCTGTGTGCACTTCTTTTCTCTGTGTAACTCCTCTCTCTCTCTGTGGCATTCTCTTCCTCTCTGCAATTCCTCCTCTCTCTCCCTGTGTCCTTCTCTTTCTCTCTCTAATTCCTCTCTCTCTCTCTCTGTCCTTCTCTCTCTCTGTAATTCCCCTCTCTCTCTGTGTCCTCTATCTCTCTGTAATTCCCCTCTCTCTCTATGTCCTTCTCTCTCTCTGTAATTCCCCTCTCTCTCTGTGTCCTCTATCTCTCTGTAATTCCCCTCTCTCTCTATGTCCTTCTCTCTCTCTGTAATTCCCCTCTCTCTCTGTGTCCTCTATCTCTCTGTAATTCCCCTCTCTCTCTATGTCCTTCTCTCTCTCTGTAATTCCCCTCTCTCTCTGTGTCCTCTATCTCTCTGTAATACCCCTCTCTCTCTCTCTCTCTCTCTCTCTCTCTCTCTGTACTTCTCTTTCTCTCTGTAATTCCCCTCTCTCTCTCTCTCTCTCTCTCTCTCTCTATGTCCTTCTCTCTCTCTGTAATTCCCCTCTCTCTCTGTGTCCTCTATCTCTCTGTAATACCCCTCTCTCTCTCTCTCTCTCTCTCTCTCTATGTCCTTCTCTTTCTCTCTGTAATTCCCCTCTCTCTCTCTCTCTCTCTCTCTCTCTATGTCCTTCTCTTTCTCTCTGTAATTCCCCTCTCTCTCTGTGTCCTCTATCTCTCTGTAATACCCCTCTCTCTCTCTCTCTCTCTCTCTCTCTCTCTGTCCTTCTCTCTCTCTCTCTCTATGTCCTTCTCTTTCTCTCTGTAATTCCCCTCTCTCTCTCTCTCTCTCTCTCTCTCTCTATGTCCTTCTCTCTCTCTGTAATTCCCCTCTCTCTCTGTGTCCTCTATCTCTCTGTAATACCCCTCTCTCTCTCTCTCTCTCTCTCTCTCTATGTCCTTCTCTTTCTCTCTGTAATTCCCCTCTCTCTCTCTCTCTCTCTCTCTCTCTATGTCCTTCTCTTTCTCTCTGTAATTCCCCTCTCTCTCTGTGTCCTCTATCTCTCTGTAATACCCCTCTCTCTCTCTCTCTCTCTCTCTCTCTCTCTGTCCTTCTCTCTCTCTCTCTCTATGTCCTTCTCTTTCTCTCTGTAATACCCCTCTCTCTCTCTCTCTCTCTCTCTCTCTCTCTCTGTGTACTTCTCTTTCTCTCTGTAATTCCCCCCTCTCTCTCTCTCTCTCTCTCTCTCTCTCTCTATGTCCTTCTCTCTCTCTGTAATTCCCCTATCTCTCTGTGTCCTCTATCTCTCTGTAATACCCCTCTCTCTCTCTCTCTCTCTCTCTCTCTATGTCCTTCTCTTTCTCTCTGTAATTCCCCTCTCTCTCTCTCTCTCTCTCTCTCTCTATGTCCTTCTCTCTCTCTGTAATTCCCCTCTCTCTCTGTGTCCTCTATCTCTCTGTAATTCCCCTCTCTCTCTATGTCCTTCTCTTTCTCTCTGTAATTCCCCTCTCTCTCTGTGTCCTCTATCTCTCTGTAATACCCCTCTCTCTCTATGTCCTTCTCTCTCTCTGTAATTCCCCTCTCTCTCTGTGTCCTCTATCTCTCTGTAATTCCCCTCTCTCTCTATGTCCTTCTCTTTCTCTCTGTAATTCCCCTCTCTCTCTGTGTCCTCTATCTCTCTGTAATACCCCTCTCTCTCTCTCTCTCTCTCTCTCTCTCTGTCCTTCTCTCTCTCTCTCTCTCTCTCTCTCTCTCTATGTACTTCTCTTTCTCTCTGTAATTCCCCTCTCTCTCTCTCTATGTCCTTCTCTTTCTCTCTCTCATTCCCCTCTCTCTCTGTGTCCTCTATCTCTCTGTAATACCCCTCTCTCTCTCTCTCTCTCTCTCTCTCTCTCTGTGTACTTCTCTTTCTCTCTGTAATTCCCCTCTCTCTCTCTCTCTCTATGTCCTTCTCTTTCTCTCTGTAATTCCCCTCTCTCTCTCTCTCTCTCTCTCTCTATGTCCTTCTCTTTCTCTCTGTAATTACCCTCTCTCTCTCTCTCTCTATGTCCTTCTCTTTCTCTCTGTAATTCCCCTCTCTCTCTCTCTCTCTCTCTCTCTCTATGTCCTTCTCTTTCTCTCTGTAATTCCCCTCTCTCTCTATGTCCTTCTCTTTCTCTCTGTAATACCCCTCTCTCTCTCTCTCTCTCTCTCTCTCTCTATGTCCTTCTCTTTCTCTCTGTAATTCCCCTCTCTCTCTCTCTATGTCCTTCTCTTTCTCTCTCTCATTCCCCTCTCTCTCTGTGTCCTCTATCTCTCTGTAATACCCCTCTCTCTCTCTCTCTCTCTCTCTCTCTCTCTGTGTACTTCTCTTTCTCTCTGTAATTCCCCTCTCTCTCTCTCTCTCTATGTCCTTCTCTTTCTCTCTGTAATTCCCCTCTCTCTCTCTCTCTCTCTCTCTCTCTCTCTCTCTCTCTATGTCCTTCTCTCTCTCTGTAATTCCCCTCTCTCTCTGTGTCCTCTTTCTCTCTGTAATACCCCTCTCTCTCTCTCTCTCTCTCTCTCTCTATGTCCTTCTCTTTCTCTCTGTAATTCCCCTCTCTCTCTCTCTATGTCCTTCTCTTTCTCTCTCTCATTCCCCTCTCTCTCTGTGTCCTCTATCTCTCTGTAATACCCCTCTCTCTCTCTCTCTCTCTCTCTCTCTCTCTGTGTACTTCTCTTTCTCTCTGTAATTCCCCTCTCTCTCTCTCTATGTCCTTCTCTTTCTCTCTGTAATTCCCCTCTCTCTCTCTCTCTCTCTCTCTCTCTCTATGTCCTTCACTCTCTCTGTAATTCCCCTCTCTCTCTCTCTCTCTCTCTCTCTATGTCCTTCTCTTTCTCTCTGTAATTCCCCTCTCTCTCTGTGTCCTCTATCTCTCTGTAATACCCCTCTCTCTCTCTCTCTCTCTCTATGTCCTTCTCTTTCTCTCTGTAATTCCCCTCTCTCTCTCTCTCTCTCTCTCTCTCTATGTCCTTCTCTTTCTCTCTGTAATTCCTCTCTCTCTCTCTCTCTCTCTATGTCCTTCTCTTTCTCTCTGTAATTCCCCTCTCTCTCTCTCTCTCTCTCTCTCTCTATGTCCTTCTCTCTCTCTGTAATTCCCCTCTCTCTCTCTCTCTGTGTACTTCTCTTTCTCTCTCTCATTCCCCTCTCTCTCTGTGTCCTCTATCTCTCTGTAATACCTCTCTCTCTCTCTCTCTATGTCCTTCTCTCTCTCTGTAATTCCCCTCTCTCTCTCTCTCTGTGTACTTCTCTTTCTCTCTCTCATTCCTCATCTCTTGCTGTGCTTCACAGAACACAATCATCTGATAATGACCGAGAGAGATTTGGCACGCAAGGTGGCGTGTAAGTCTGTGAAACTATATATTTTTCTCACACTCCTCCCCTTTCCATCTCTCCGACCTCTCACTATATCCCTAGCTTCAATGGACAGAGTGGATGGTAGAGGGGTAATCCTTGGCCCCAAGTCCAAATACAGCACTCCCTCTCACAGAGCTGCCAAACACTGGCTCACATGGCCCAGGGAACCACACACAGATAACAACATAACTTATGATGATGTAAATGGTGACGATTTCAGCATTATCATCATCCAAATTCGGATTGCTTGAGCTACAGTAAGAGTAGGTAATACAGTTCTGACCTTCAATTACATTTTAAATAACTAAAAAATAATAAAGTAAGGTTCTTCCCAACAGCCCAGTCACAGACAGAGGTCACATAGAAACCCTGTCAAATTATAAAAGCCTGTGGTTTCCAATACTACCATTTTTTTAGGAATGTTTCTCCATGACTCAAAATAATCAGCCATGAAAACACAGCAATACAGGCCTTTCTTTCCCTTTCCTTTAACCTATCAGTATACAATGTACAGATATGTCTGCAGTGGGGTGAAAATCTGTCACTTCGAAGGACAGTTCCACCAAATCCCTTTGGACAATATGTTCCCACTATTCTAGTGAGGATCCCGACCAAAACAGATGACTATTAATGACATGTCGCCAACTAAAAATACACAAAATACAAAACAGACGAGGCTGTTTATAGTTGCTTCCTCGGAAATAAACACCTGCCAAATATGAAAATAGACAGATTTACATTGTAAAACACTGTACAAAACAATTGTCAAATAATTAAGAGGCATTTTCAAGTGTCTACTATCTGCATGTCTCTAACAGAGAACTTTAAAACAGTGTAAACAGACATTATTCCACTGCGACATAAACTATATCATGTATGTTTGTGGTTTGTCAACTATGAACAACAGCAGATTATTTCTAATGACCATGATGCTACCATTTATGGAAGCCTGTACGCAAATCAGTTATATCGGTTAAAACAGCAAGAGTATTATGATCAAATGTATGTATTTTGGCAACTTATTTAATGCAAAAATGTTATCACTCACCGTTTTATTCACCTTTTATTCGCCATTCAGGACCACCTGATTGCTTTTCTTCATATATGAATTTGTAACACAGGATGTAGCCAGCCTAGTGTAAAGTGTCCGGAACGGGTGCCCTCCTCTCGCTCTGTATGCCCGTGCGTTGGCTCACACCGGGATATTACCCTCCTTGACTGACTGCTACCAGCCACGTCTCTTCGTGCGCTCTGACTGGCTCCTTCTCCCTCCAGCAACAACTGTCTACTTCAAATATCCCCCACCTGTACTGTGTTGTGACAGTAAAACTAATGATGTGACAGTAAAACTATTACATTCTGCATATGATTTTATTGTCTAAAGTTTAAATGTAAAGTGGAGAATATTGGTCATACAACGTCAATGAAAAGGCATTGTGAAATGGGTAGGTTGCTCAGCAGCTAAAACGTATTTTGTTACCTTCATTTCTGGTGTCATTAATAATGTAAAAGTTTGTCATGCAAATAAAAGGTACTTGTGCAGGAGGCGTGTGTGTGTGTAGGCTGTGTGTGTATGTGTAGGCTGTGTGTGTGTGTGTAGGCTGTGTGTGTATGTGTAGGCTGTGTGTGTATGTGTAGGCTGTGTGTGTATGTGTAGGATGTGTGTGTGTATGTGTAGGCTGTGTGTATGTGTAGGCTGTGTGTGTATGTGTAGGCTGTGTGTGTGTATGTATGTGTAGGCTGTGTGTGTGTGTGTGTATGTGTAGGCTGTGTGTGTATGTGTAGGCTGTGTGTGTATGTGTAGGCTGTGTGTGTGTGTATCTGTGTGTAGGCTGTGTGTGTGTATGTATGTGTAGGCTGTGTGTGTGTATGTATGTGTAGGCTGTGTGTGTGTGTGTGTGTGTGTGTGTGTGTGTGTGTGTGTGTGTGTGTGTGTGTGTGTGTGTGTATGTATGTGTAGGCTGTGTGTGTGTATGTATGTGTAGGCTGTGTGTGTGTATGTATGTGTAGGCTGTGTGTGTGTATGTATGTGTAGGCTGTGTGTGTGTGTATGTATGTGTAGGCTGTGTGTGTGTGTATGTATGTGTAGGCTGTGTGTGTGTGTATGTATGTGTAGGCTGTGTGTGTGTGTGTGTGTGTGTGTGTGTGTAGGCTGTGTGTGTATGTATGTGTAGGCTGTGTGTGTGTGTATGTATGTGTAGGCTGTGTGTGTGTGTATGTATGTGTAGGCTGTGTGTGAGTGTATGTATGTGTAGGCTGTGTGTGTGTGTGTGTGTGTAGGCTGTGTGTGTATGTATGTGTAGGCTGTGTGTGTGTGTATGTATGTGTAGGCTGTGTGTGTGTGTGTGTGTGTGTGTGTATGTATGTGTAGGCTGTGTATGTATGTGTAGGCTGTGTGTGTGTGTATGTATGTGTAGGCTGTGTGTGTGTGTATGTATGTGTAGGCTGTGTGTGTGTGTATGTATGTGTAGGCTGTGTGTGTGTGTATGTATGTGTAGGCTGTGTGTGTGTGTGTATGTATGTGTAGGCTGTGTGTGTGTGTATGTATGTGTAGGCTGTGTGTGTGTGTATGTATGTGTAGGCTGTGTGTGTGTGTGTGTGTGTGTATGTATGTGTAGGCTGTGTGTGTGTGTGTGTGTATGTATGTGTAGGCTGTGTGTGTGTATGTATGTGTAGGCTGTGTGTGTGTGTGTATGTATGTGTAGGCTGTGTGTGTGTATGTATGTGTAGGCTGTGTGTGTGTATGTATGTGTAGGCTGTGTGTGTGTATGTATGTGTAGGCTGTGTGTGTGTATGTATGTGTAGGCTGTGTGTGTGTATGTATGTGTAGGCTGTGTGTGTGTGTATGTATGTGTAGGCTGTGTGTGTGTGTATGTATGTGTAGGCTGTGTGTGTATGTATGTGTAGGCTGTGTGTGTATGTATGTGTAGGCTGTGTGTGTGTATGTATGTGTAGGCTGTGTGTGTATGTATGTGTAGGCTGTGTGTGTGTATGTATGTGTAGGCTGTGTGTGTGTATGTATGTGCAGGCTGTGTGTGTGTATGTATGTGTAGGCTGTGTGTGTATGTATGTGTAGGCTGTGTGTGTGTATGTATGTGTAGGCTGTGTGTGTGTATGTATGTGTAGGCTGTGTGTGTGTATGTATGTGTATGCTGTGTGTGTGTATGTATGTGTAGGCTGTGTGTGTGTGTGTGTGCATGTATGTGTAGGCTGTGTGTGTGTATGTATGTGTAGGCTGTGTGTGTGTGTGTATGTATGTGTAGGCTGTGTGTGTGTGTGTATGTATGTGTAGACTGTGTGTGTGTATGTATGTGTAGGCTGTGTGTGTGTATGTATGTGTAGGCTGTGTGTATGTATGTATGTGTAGGCTGTGTGTGTGTATGTATTTGTAGGCTGTGTGTGTATGTATGTGTAGGCTGTGTGTGTGTGTGTGCATGTATGTGTAGGCTGTGTGTGTATGTATTTGTAGGCTGTGTGTGTGTATGTATGTGTAGGCTGTGTGTGTGTGTATGTATGTGTAGGCTGTGTGTGTGTATGTGTATGTATGTGTAGGCTGTGTGTGTGTATGTATGTGTAGGCTGTGTGTGTGTATGTATGTGTAGGCTGTGTGTGTATGTATGTGTAGGCTGTGTGTGTGTATGTATGTGTAGGCTGTGTGTGTATGTATGTGTAGGCTGTGTGTGTATGTATGTGTAGGCTGTGTGTGTGTATGTATGTGTAGGCTGTGTGTGTGTATGTATGTGTAGGCTGTGTGTGTGTATGTATGTGTAGGCTGTGTGTGTATGTATGTGTAGGCTGTGTGTGTGTATGTATGTGTAGGCTGTGTGTGTGTATGTATGTGTAGGCTGTGTGTGTATGTATGTGTAGGCTGTGTGTGTGTATGTATGTGTAGGCTGTGTGTGTGTATGTATGTGTAGGCTGTGTGTGTGTATGTATGTGTAGGCTGTGTGTGTATGTATGTGTAGGCTGTGTGTGTATGTATGTGTAGGCTGTGTGTGTGTATGTATGTGTAGGCTGTGTGTGTGTGTGTATGTGTAGGCTGTGTGTGTGTATGTATGTGTATGCTGTTTGTGTATGTATGTGTAGGCTGTGTGTGTGTATGTATGTGTAGGCTGTGTGTGTATGTATGTGTAGGCTGTGTGTGTGTATGTATGTGTAGGCTGTGTGTGTATGTATGTGTAGGCTGTGTGTGTGTGTGTTTACTAATACTTCATCTGTTTTAATCTCGGTCAAATTCACCAAGGCCTCTGTCATCTAATGCAAATAGGATCAGACAGCCAGCAGCGCACTGGAAGGTGATGGAAAGGAGGTTAGGGGCTGAAACCAATGATGTCATATCATGACGCTGGGCAATAAAGCATTCACTTTTCTCTGGCTAAAGTTAGCAAATGAATCACATACTGTACAATCATAATAAGGAGTAAATGATCACCTCACTGTGCAAATTAGATATGTAGGATTAATAGGACTACCAGTGATTCAATACATTAGCTGTGGGTTTGTACCGTTATGCCACTGGTCCATCTAGCCATCAGTCTGTCCTTGCATAGTGTGAGAAAGGTACACTGATTGTAATTGATCGATGGAAAATTCTCTCCAGGCAGCGAGAGAGAGAAATAAAGAGAGAGAGAAATGTGTACATGAGAGGGAGAGAGGGAGAGCGGGAAAGATAGAGTAGAGAGAGAGGAGAGCAAGAGAGAAAGAGAGATGGAAGAAATACTTAATTATTGCCTCTAACAGCTTTTGAATGTGAAAGTTCATGATCAGCACAGCAAAGAGAGAGAGAAGGGAGGCATGGTTTTATGAAACAGTTCAATTCAGTGGCATAGACAGAAATTAGTTGGTGGGTACCCCCCCAAAACATAGTTTTCACATTTGCCATGAGGCTGAGAGAAAAT
This sequence comes from Oncorhynchus mykiss, assembly GCF_013265735.2. Classification (NCBI taxonomy): domain Eukaryota; kingdom Metazoa; phylum Chordata; class Actinopteri; order Salmoniformes; family Salmonidae; genus Oncorhynchus; species Oncorhynchus mykiss. Next base: position 18,300,898 of record NC_048566.1, on the reverse strand, counting down.
GTTTAATTTCCTGCAATTAAAGCTACAATATAGGTGTGTTAACTGTGATAAAGGCACTGGGTTATGAGCTGTCTTGTTTGCTAAATAAACAAATGACATAGGCAGTGGCATGGTGCATATAGCCATAGAAGCACATTGACATATGCTTCAATGCAGTCATATTTGTGGCCAATTGGGGTTGTGGCTTTCAGTTAGTTATTTTTGGCAACCCATACTGTGAGAGTGAATGTCATTGCAGTTCATCAAATATGACTAACCCAGTGCACTGCTTGCTATGAATTCTATCTGATGGCATTTGCATGTTTAAGGTAAAAGACAAAGAATGTCCCATTTGGAACACTGACAAGTAAACACCATCCTTTATTTTTAAAATCTCAATCTGATTGGATGGGCCTGTCTCCCAGCAGGTGGGCCTGCACCCACCCAGGCCCACCCGTACCTACGCGCCGGGTTCAATTAAAAGATACAGAACATCATTCATGCTTCCCCTAAAGATGTGTAATTGCCATTTCCAGCCCAAGGGCAGGCTATGCTTTTTTCTAGGATGTTTATCTGGGTAGAGTAGAGGGATGGTGCTTTAGCAACACATAACCACCAGAGAGCAGATGTCAGCCATTTTTGCAATCATCACCAAAGTGCTTGCAGCAACCAAGGAGGTTTGGGCTTATTTTTATTTTTTAGCCCTTTTTCTCCCCAATTGGTAGTTACAGTCTTGTCCCATCGCTGCAACTCCCGTACGGACTCGGGAGAGGTGGCCAGCTGCAACACAGTCTGGGATCGAACCTGGGTCTCTAGTGACGCCCCAAGCACTGCGATGCAGTACCTTAGACCACTGCGCCACACGGTCGAGGTTTGGGATTTAGATTATGCATGATAGTATAAACTACCCAACAGGGAATCTAAGCACTATTTCCCTCTGCCTTGGGAGAAAATGCCATTTCTTTGACCATTTTCATGTGGCTTGTTTCAGAGTATAAGGGTTTCTTTTTTATGATTGTCAAGTGATTTGACACTAAATATATTGCATCCTACACCAATACTGTAATTATTATATAACTATTACAAAAAAATGATCATAATAGATAGTTAAACTACAGTTACATTGAGTAAATGCTTTATAACCCTCTCAGCATCTGGGAGAAAGAAGACAAGACGGATATGTCCAATAGTTCCACTGATCTGCTCATCACAGCGATGGAGACCATCTCCCTCCTCTGCAGTAAGACCTTGGCTGCAGAGATATAATTCCACATGGGCCCACTAAAATTCTGATCTGGGACAAAGAGAGTAACAGTTTCCAGATTTTGTCATGGTCACAGAATGTCCAAATCAAATGCTCCAGGATTCAGGAGGAGGAGGAGAGACCATCTTGGTTCAATCTGTGGCTTTGAGGTTCTCCAGACTTCACTGCCCGTCAAAAGAGACTGGAAACGTCATATATAAGTGATTCAGAGGCGCAGGTTAAACTGTTCCTCCCTTAGAGCAGCCATCAGCAGTTCATATGACTCCTGTGGGATGCCACATCCAACACGATCTCACAAACTCACTGATATATAGGATGTTTGTCCAAAAGACACAAACATCGATTTGCGAGGCTTCAGTCAAACGTTCAATACTGCTGTCAACCTTTCCTCAGAGACCGGCCACATCACTGTTACTCTGACTACATGGGACAGTAGCAATTGAGGGGGGAAAAGGACTACCAATATGGAGGTAACTCTTCCTGTGCCATAAAGATATAGACCTATTGGCAGAGGCCAGTCTCGCTGAAAGAAATATTGGCATCTGTTGTGCTGGTAAATGACAACACAATAAAGCAAAATCAACTCTTGCTCTGTGGATTAGTGAAAGTGAAACATCTTGTTTAGAGTCCTACATAGGCCTGTGTGCGGAGAGGGATCAATAACTCATGGCGAGCACGGCGAATCAGCCGGAAGAAACAACCGTTTGTCACGCAGAAAAGATGTCCGCCCATTTAATTATTAGTATGGGAAGCTGGCCAACCGGTGGGCAATTTGTCAGTCAGTCGTTGAGAAACAGGAATAAATTAATTAACATAATGAAGGTATAGTGGAAGGACAGCACAAGAAGCCGGAGGTGATTATTTGGTGTTATTTAATTTCTGTCATGACAGGCTACTAAAGTTACTTCCCTTGTAACTACCGCTCACAGATGCTGATATATAGAAAAATAAAAACTGTTTTTCCAAGGAGAGTGTGATTCCAAGCTCAGTTTGAGTATGATTCCAACCTCAGTTTGAGTGTGATTCCAAGCTCAGTTTGAGTGTGATTCCAACCTCAGTTTGAGTGTGATTCCAAGCTCAGTTTGAGTGTGATTCCAAGCTCAGTTTGAGTGTGATTCCAAGCTCAGTTTGAGTGTGATTCCAAGCTCAGTTTGAGTGTGATTCCAAGCTCAGTTTGAGTGTGATTCCAAGCTCAGTTTGAGTGTGATTCCAAGCTCAGTTTGAGTGTGATTCCAAGCTCAGTTTGAGTGTGATTCCAAGCTCAGTTTGAGTGTGATTCCAAGCTCAGTTTGAGTGTGATTCCAAGCTCAGTTTGAGTGTGATTCCAAGCTCAGTTTGAATGTGATTCCAACCTCAGTTTGAGTGTGATTCCAAGCTCAGTTTGAGTGTGATTCCAAGCTCAGTTTGAGTGTGATTCCAACCTCAGTTTGAGTGTGATTCCAAGCTCAGTTTGAGTGTGATTCCAAGCTCAGTTTGAGTGTGATTCCAAGCTCAGTTTGAGTGTGATTCCAACCTCAGTTTGAGTGTGATTCCAAGCTCAGTTTGAGTGTGATTCCAAGCTCAGTTTGAGTGTGATTCCAACCTCAGTTTGAGTGTGATTCCAAGCTCAGTTTGAGTGTGATTCCAAGCTCAGTTTGAGTGTGATTCCAAGCTCAGTTTGAGTGTGATTCCAAGCTCAGTTTGAGTGTGATTCCAACCTCAGTTTGAGTGTGATTCCAACCTCAGTTTGAGTGTGATTCCAACCTCAGTTTGAGTGTGATTCCAAGCTCAGTTTGAGTGTGATTCCAAGCTCAGTTTGAGTGTGATTCCAAGCTCAGTTTGAGTGTGATTCCAAGCTCAGTTTGAGTGTGATTCCAAGCTCAGTTTGAGTGTGATTCCAAGCTCAGTTTGAGTGTGATTCCAAGCTCAGTTTGAGTGTGATTCCAAGCTCAGTTTGAGTGTGATTCCAAGCTCAGTTTGAGTGTGATTCCAAGCTCAGTTTGAGTGTGATTCCAAGCTCAGTTTGAGTGTGATTCCAAGCTCAGTTTGAGTGTGATTCCAAGCTCAGTTTGAGTGTGATTCCAAGCTCAGTTTGAGTGTGATTCCAAGCTCAGTTTGAGTGTGATTCCAAGCTCAGTTTGAGTGGGATTCCAAGCTCAGTTTGAGTGGGATTCCAAGCTCAGTTTGAGTGGGATTTCATGCTCAGTTTGAGTGGGATTTCAAGCTCAGTTCTGTTTTATAGTCATAACCTCTGGAACTCAGCAGTAGTCTACAGAGACACGTCAGAAGGATTGTGGGTCACATCGAAGGCTTCACACCTGATTTACATCAGAACAATACGGATTAATTACATACATCAGACACACACCTGACTTACATCTGGCTACACAACACTGGATGAATTACATACATCAGACACACACCTGACTTACATCTGGCTACACAACACTGGATGAATTACATACATCAGACACACACCTGATTTACATCAGCCTACACAACACTGGATGAATTACATACATCAGACACACACCTGACTTACATCTGTCTACACAACACTGGATGAATTACATACATCAGACACACACCTGACTTACATCTGTCTACACAACACTGGATGAATGACATACATCAGACACACACCTGACTTACATCTGTCTACACAACACTGGATGAATTACATACATCAGACACACACCTGACTTACATCTGTCTACACAACACTGGATGAATTACATACATCAGACACACACCTGACTTACATCTGTCTACACAACACTGGATGAATTACATACATCAGACACACACCTGACTTACATCTGTCTACACAACACTGGATGAATTACATACATCAGACACACACCTGACTTACGTCAGAGCAATACGGTTGTCGTTATCATGGTCATGACAGCGTAGTACCACTGTGACAGCTGCCTCAAGGATATGGTTCCTACCTTGGCATATTACAATTTACCTCTGTCATCCAAGGGTTTAGACCAGCCAGGTTCTCTATGTGATGTCCAGCGACAGCTAGATCCAGGTCCCTTCCAGACACAACCTAAAACAACATAAATGATCAGCACAACAATGGTCAGGAGGAGAATGAAGACCCTGGTTTGGGGTCAGTTTCAATGATGAAAGAAATAGATAATAGTTCAGAAAATAAGAAATGATATAATTGATCTGAAGTCACATCTCTGAATGAGGTTATTCTTCGTCCCTCAAATGTTCATTGAAACAACTGTAGAGTAGGTTAAGATGCTGCAGTCACAGCTCAAGTGCATGTAATTAGAGATTACACCAGACAGGACTGTCATGTGAACAGAGATCGATGGGCTGGATGTGTACCACAGAAGAAAACAAGCCGCATACCATCTCAGATTAACTTCCCTTCTCATCCCCCCTTCTCTCCATTTCTCCCCTCTTTCCCCCAATTTGTTGTTCTCAATTTTCTCCTCATTTGTCTGAGTCAACATTGACCCCTAAATTATCTCGCCTAACTATTTCCAAACCCCTTCATCTCTAGCTTTCTCTCTATCTCTGTCCACTTGAGAGCCCAAGCAGTGAGCACCCAGAGCTCACTGCTCTCTCCCGTCTTTGTCCTTTCCTTCTACCTTTCTTCATCCCAGTCTATATACACTGTATCTCTATTTCAATCCATTGTTCTGTCTGTATCGGAGCAAGCCTATGTCCCTGTACCCCTCCTAGCCCCTCTCCCTCCAGCTTCTCCCACCCCTAGCCCCTCTCCCTCCTAGCCCCTCTCCCTCCAGCTTCTCCCACCCCTAGTCCCTCTCCCTCCTAGCCCCTCTCCTTCCAGCTTCTCCCGCCCCTAGCCCCTCTCCCTCCTAGCCCCTCTCCCTCCAGCTTCTCCCGCCCCTAGTCCCTCTCCCTCCTAGCCCCCCTCCCTCCTATCCCCTCTCCCTCCAGCTTCTCCCGCCCCTAGCCCCTCTCCCTCCTAGCCCCTCTCCCTCCATTTTCTCCTGCCCCTAGCCCCTCTCCCTCCTAGCCCCTCTCCCTCCTAGCCCCTCTCCCCCAGCTTATCCTGTCCCTAGTCCTTCCTAGCCCCTCTCCCTCCTAGCCCCTCTCCCTCCAGCTTCTCCCGCCCCTAATCCCTCTCCCTCCAGCTTCTCCCGCCCCTAGCCCCTCTCCCTCCATTTTCTCCTGCCCCTAGCCCCTCTCCCTCCTAGCCCCTCTCCCTCCATTTTCTCCTGCCCCTAGCCCCTCTCCCTCCTAGCCCCTCTCCCTCCAGCTTCTCCCGCCCCTAGCCCCTCTCCCTCCTAGCCCTTCTCCCTCCAGCTTCTCCCGCCCCTAGCCCCTCTCCCTCCTAGCCCCTCTCCCTCCAGCTTCTCCCGCCCCTAGCCCCCCCTCCCTCCTAGCCCCTCTCCCTCCAGCTTCTCCCGCCCCTAGCCCCTCTCCCTCCTAGCCCCTCTCCCTCCAGCTTCTCCCGCCCCTAGCCCCTCTCCCTCCTAGCTCCTCTCCCTCCAGCTTCTCCCACCCCTAGCCCCCCCTCCTAGCCCCTCTCCCTCCAGCTTCTCCCGCCCCTAGCCCCCCCTCCCTCCTAGCCCCTCTCCCTCCAGCTTCTCCCGCCCCTAGCCCCTCTCCCTCCTAGCCCCTCTCCCTCCAGCTTCTCCCGCCCCTAGCCCCTCTCCCTCCAAGCTCCTCTCCATCCAGCTTCTCCCGCCCCTAGCCCCCCGTCCCTCCAGGCCACTCTCCCTCCAGCTTCCCCCCCCCAGCCCCTCTCCCCCCTTAGCCCCTCTCCCCCTAACCCTCTCCTCCTTCTTTGGCATGCCCGTGCCAGGTATTTGTTCAAATTCCTCACACCCTGCGGGGCTAGGTATGTCCCCCCACCCTCCCTCTCTCTACTTCTCGTCTTTATCTCAGTCGGTCTTGTGTTCTCTTGCTAACACATGTATGGGACATCAAGACCAGACAGTAATGATGCTAAGAGTCGTACAGTGCACAAGTTAATACTCAATAAGTACCACACACAACCAGGTCAATGTGGCTGAGTTGCTAGGGGCATAGTGGTGCTGGCAGACCCAAGATGGTGGTTTTAATTCCTGGGCACAAGCCTGAATGTGAGTTAGAAGTTTCTTCTATGCTTAATGACCAAATCATTGCTATTTGAACTTGTTTCTGACATGGAAATATGTTGTTAGAGGCACTGGCTGCCTTACTGTAATTCAGAATTCAGACATCCCACCACCATATAATGCTGTGTGTGTGTGTGTGTGTGTGTGTGTGTGTGTGTGTGTGTAGTATTGACATTGGGCTGTAGTTGAAGTGCGTTAGTTATTGCAGCGCTCCCCGAAATGACAGCAAATAACGACGTCTCACTGGTGTGTCAGCACGTCTGTCCGTCTGCCTCCTGTCCTGTTCTGGTCTGTTTCACTGGAAAGCCTCATGAGTCACACATTTTAACTGGAAGATACTGGAACTAACACGCATATCAAGACCAGTGTGTTTGTGTAATCTAGATACTCATTCAATTTACAGTATGTTGCGGCAGAACGTTGCTGATTGTAGTTCTGTCTGTTGGATTGGCTGGTGCAATTGAGGATTGATTCCTTTTGGGGTCGATAAAGTTACATTTTTACATTTGAATCATTTAGCAGATGCTCTTAACCAGAGCAACTTACAGGAGCAATTAGGGTTAAGTGCCTTGCTGAAGGGCACATCAACATAATTTCCCCACCTTGTTGGCACTGTGATTCGAACCAGCAACCTTTCCGTTACTCGCCCAACTCTCTATCCGCTAGGCTGCCTGCCGCTCTTTACCTTATCTTAACCAGTCCCAATTGAGTGATTGACTTTGTAATTAAAGAAACACACGAGCGTAAATTTCACTGAAAGACTATTATCGTGCGTCATCGTGACTCTTACTGGAAGGTGCATGTTCAGTAAACCCTAGTAACGTAATGTCTGTAATGAAGAATGTACAATTTAGTTAATTCATAGCAGCAATGTTTGTACAATATGTATTGTACTCTAGTCTAGTGTACTCACCATTGGTTTTGTTCTTGTGTTGTTCATTTTTGTGTCATGTTGTTATAAAGTAATTAAGCCTACTGTTTATTGCACTGGCAGGAGAAATATTGCATAATTCATTTCAAAGTGATTCACTGATTCACAGTGAATAGTATTAGTATGTCTTGGCCTAGGCTATGAGGGAGCCAGATACTGTTTTTATTTATTTATTTTTTAAAACAATTTATTTAACTAGGCAAGTCCATTAAGAACAAATTCTTATTTTACAATGATGGTCTACCCCGGCCAAACACTCCCTTAACCCAGGCGACGCAGGGCCAAACACTCCCTTAACCCAGGCGACGCAGGGCCAAACACTCCCTTAACCCAGGCGACGCAGGGCCAAACACTCCCTTAACCCAGGCGACGCAGGGCCAAACACTCCCTTAACCCAGGCGACGCAGGGCCAAACACTCCCTTAACCCAGGCGACGCAGGGCCAAACACTCCCTTAACCCAGGCGACGCAGGGCCAAACACTCCCTTAACCCAGGCGACGCAGGGCCAAACACTCCCTTAACCCAGGCGACGCAGGGCCAAACACTCCCTTAACCCAGGCGACGCAGGGCCAATTGTGCGCCGCTCTATGGGACATTTAAGTATTTGTAGTAATATAACATCCTATTTAAAATAAACTAGCTTTATATAGAATATAATAAATATGATCTAGATATGCATTAGGGAAGCTTGAAGAGTGTCCAAACTTTCACCATTTGACAATAACCATTTACTGTACGTACTTGATTATAGGCTGCATGAATGACAGCTATAATAGTTACTTTAACCACGACCTTTAATAACTGACTCTACGCTGTGAGCGCGTCTGTTTCTCCTCCTTCCCCTCCCGTGGACTCGTAGACACACCAGAGACTGGGCCGAGGGGGCGAGAGCCACACTATGAGGAGGGAGAGGAGAGGAAACATAGCATTGCGAGGCACAAAGTTAGGTGGAACAGCTTTAGATCCATCAACCATCACCTGTCTGACAACGAATAATAAAGATTTGAGGATATCTATTTTTTCTATAGACAAAAACTGGACCAACTATAGGCCTCTGTGGATTTTTGAATGGAAACTGAATCGGACATTCAGACACATTAAATGGAGGAAGATGTTATTTGCAACTACCGGAATTGGATTGAATAAGGTAAAGACAACTCAACAGATTATATAGCCTACTTTAAAAAGGTGTATTTATTTCTTGGCTAGAGCAGTCTGTAATAAAGAGCTCTGGTCTTGGATATACACTTCTGTGGAAGAATTGTCTAATGCTGGGTGGATACACTACCTATTCATCTGACCATTTAGCCTAAATGATTATTATTTTTTATTTTTTTTATTTTTTATTTCACCTTTATTTAACCAGGTAGGCTAGTTGAGAACAAGTTCTCATTTGCAACTGCGACCTGGCCAAGATAAGGCATAGCAGTGTGAACAGACAACACAGAGTTACACATGGAGTAAACAATTAACAAGTCAATAACACAGTAGAAAAAAAGGGGAGTCTATATATACATTGTGTGCAAAAGGCATGAGGTAGGCAAATAATTACAATTATGCAGATTAACACTGGAGTGATAATCAATAATTAACAAGTCATCATTAGGCCTACTCTACTCTTCAGTCAGTCTTTTCAGTTATGTTTATGTGACTGTGTTTACCGTAGGCCGAGGCCTGTTTGTCAACATTTTTATTAAATTCAAACCTCATTTATATTCTCTGACAAAATGTTATATTTGGAGCTGGCACAAATATTTTCACAAAATAATACCTGTCACCTACATTTAGAAGACATAGCCTAACCGTTTTAGATTATGATGTGGTAGCCTTGGCCTAATATTTTTAGAAAGCTAAATTAGGCTAAAATATTAAATATCTAGGTAACAATCTAAGGAAAGAAACCTCCAGTTAAAATGCAACAGTCTGAATGTCAATTTGTTAAAGATATTAACAGAGATGTTATTTTAGGGGGCACATTAAACCCGTGGGACATGGCCCACAGCGGGAGTTCGGCAGGCCCTCTACAGTTCAACAGTAGCTCTTAACCCCGGTACTGCCGGAGCCAACATGTGTCATAGGCTTTTTTCTGCACTCTATCTTTACCCCTCGATCTGCTTTGACGTTACCGCGTACAATTATAATCACTACATTTACCACTACGCCGAGAGTTATAAATGAGGTTGGATAGGTTATTTGGATTCGCCTATAGGAAACCACGTTGAAGTCTATACTTGTGTGTTTATAACCATTATTAACTTATTATAATTAGCCTAATGTAGATATCGCAATGTTTTGTTTAATGAAACAGTGGGTTTCAAACCTCATTTTATGCCCTAATAAATCACCGAGCAAAACACGATGTTTTATTGCCTACAACATGGGTTCTCTCTGTCTCCTGCCTTGCTCTTCCTATCCCCAGCCACAGCGGTGTAGAAAGCCGATGGAATTTCATAAACTGGTGAGGAATATGTTCTGTGACGTAAAAAAAATTAGGGACAGCTTGACGCCGGAGTCTCTGCATTCTCGTGCCCCCGGTGCCCAAATGTGCACGTAGACATAAATCTGGAAAGGGCCGAAAAACGCGTCAGTTTACTTGCCTCATGTTCAACTTCATGAGGCGCGCGGTGAACATTTGTATGCGTCGGGTTCCACAGTTCGTTTCGTGCCATGAAATTGTTGCCCACAACCAGCGGTGCGACCTTAACAGGAGTGCAGGGGGTTCATCAGTAAATGTATGATCTACAACTGGCTCTACACCCCTACACAGAAAAGCCAGTGTGAAAAAAAGCACTATAAACGTATCTAGAATTGAAGCTTTGCCAATACGACTTCTATGATGATGCCTTTCTAAAATGCCTCTGTTACTGGGACTACTACACAAATACAATACATTGACAGAACATTCATCCATATGCCAAAAACAAAATGTCCAAAAAGAGGCAGAATACAGTTGTGTGGCAAATCATTAAAGGCTGTAGATGCTTTTCAGAAGGCCATTTTCTGTGTTTCAATGCTAATACATATAACTTTCTCCTCTCCCATTTCCCTTTCATCTCCTATGTCTACCCCCCACACTCTTACTATTGTCCACCACCAAAACCCTCCCATCCAGCCAAGTGGAATCAAAATAATAGTTCCTCTCCCTCTGACATTTATATAAACCCAGCTAACCTCCACACCACCACCATTTCAGAAGTCTCAACTAAAAAGTATGGATTTCTCTAGCTCCCTGCCTCCCTCACGTTCTCCATTATACACCTCCCCCTTCATCCCCAACTCCTCCTTCCCCTCCGCCTCTCCATACATCTCTCCTTCCCCCAGCCTGGCCTCAACCGCTCTCTTCTGCTCCCTCCTGTCCCTCCTGGCTCTCCTGGGCATTGGGGGGAACCTCTACACCATGGGTCTCCTCATCAGACGCAGGAGAGGCAGGAGGAGGCGAGGGTGTTCTAGCTGCTGTTTAGGAGGGAGAGGAGTACCGTTACCATCCTGCCTCTCCTCCTCTCCCCCCTCCCTCTCCCCTTCCTCCTCTCCCACCTCTTCTTCCTCCACCTCCCTCCATCTCCAGGTGCTGAGTCTAGCTCTGGCGGACCTCCTCTACCTCTTCACGGCTCCCTTCATCGTGTACGACAGCCTGGCAGCTGACTGGGCGTTTGGGGAGCTGGGCTGTCGCCTCCTCTTCAGCCTGGACCTGATCACCCTGCACGCCTCCATCTACACCCTCACCGCCATGAGTCTGGACCGCTATCGGGCTGTGGCCAACCCCCTGGCCACCTCGTCCTCCCCCTCCTCTGGGTTGCTCCGTGTGGCCCTGGCCTGGGGCCTGGCGGTGGCCCTCAGCCTGCCCATGATGATCACCCTCCACCTGGAGGACGGAGACGACGGACAGCTGTGTGTCCCTGCCTGGGACGAGCAGAGCTCCAAAGTGTATATGAGCGTGCTGTTCTGTACCAGTATGATAGGGCCGGGGCTGGCCATCGGGGCGCTGTATGCTACTCTGGGCCGTCTCTACTGGGTGTCCCAGACCCAGCCCTGGGCCAGTGGTAGTGGGGGTAGCACGTCCTACCCTCCGCGGGCCCCAAGGCCCAAGGTCCTGCTCCTCATCCTGGGGATAGTTCTGGCCTTCTGGGCCTGTTTCTTGCCCTTCTGGGTGTGGCAGCTGCTGCCGCTATACCGGCCCGACATGCTGCGGACAGTACCGGTGGGTACCCAGGTGACGGTGAACCGGATCCTAACGGGGCTGACGTACGGGAACTCTTGCGTGAACCCATTCTTCTACACGCTGCTCACAGGGGGGAAACGACGGAGGAACAGGCAGACACCGACGTCAGCGAATCAGCTCTGCCGCAAGAGCAGTCCGCAGTAGTGTTCGTGACAGCACAGACAGTCCGGTATAATAGACTGCTCTGGGGGCTGGTGGGGGGCTGCTTACAAACTGTCCGATTCAAACACCCCCGTCTCCCCCTGAAATATCAAAGGGCATTTCACTGTGTAATTGTTACTTCATAAGGACTATATTAAAGACAGCACTTTGTATGCACGGATGTGACTGGACCATACTTCCTATTTGGAGATTAAAAATGTGACGGGCTGAGCGAAAATACCAAAGCTTCAAAACTTGAGAAATATCTCATTGATTGTATGAATTCACAAAAATACATGGAGTATGACAACAGGGAAGCAGCGTTTGTGTGTTCTGTTATCATTTAGGGGGCTTTAGTGAGGACCTCGTGTCACGGACCCTTAACGTTTGATATGCACGCCTAAAGTCAGACCTTTTTTATTAGCAATACCTGCATGTTGGGTTTGGACTTTTATTTTGTAACGAACTCTGCAATGCTTTGCATGGTGACGATGACGCCTGTATTTATATCCAGTTTGGTGTGTATAATATGATATAATATATCAAATAAAAACATGCTTTATATACTAGAGTCTATGTCACAGGTTTTTTGTTCCCTAGAGGAGAGGATGTGTTCCTCCTGACCCCTCAGAAAAGAACACAACATAACTGAAAATACAGATCTCATACCCACCGTTTTATGGTATTTATGACAATAGCAGACGAGGGGAGAGAAAGAGAGATGTCCAGAGAGAGTGAGACAGTGAGAAAAAGAGGGATGGCCAGAGAGAGAGAGACAGTGAGAAAAAGAGAGATGGCCAGAGAGCGAGAGACAGTGAGAAAAAGAGGGATGGCCAGAGAGAGAGAGACAGTGAGAAAAAGAGGGATGGCCAGAGAGAGAGAGACAGTGAGAAAAAGAGGGATGGCCAGAGAGAGAGAGACAGTGAGAAAAAGAGGGATGGCCAGAGAGAGAGAGAGAGAGACAGTGAGAAAAAGAGATATGGCCAGAGAGAGAGAGACAGTGAGAAAAAGAGGGATGGCCAGAGAGAGAGAGACAGTGAGAAAAAGAGGGATGGCCAGAGAGAGTGAGCAAAGAGATGTAGAGGGAAGGAGGGGGACAGAAGGCGAGAAGAAGGAGCGACAGAAAAAGAGAGAAAAAAGCAGAGAAGGAAAGGCCAAGAAGAAAGTGCTGAGTGGAAAAGTCCCTGGACTTGAGTTTGCACTCATACTTTTATTTGTGTGTCTGTGTCAGCGTGTCTGTGAGTCTCTCAGGTCTTCCCCTTCCCTGTGTGTGTTCGTTGGGCAGTCTCTCTGTGTGTCTCCTTGTAGCAACGGCGTGTCTGTCCGTGTCTGACTCAAACACTGACTGTACTGTACACCCAACAAAACCCTGTGGCTCTTTGATGCAGATGAGCAAATATTGTTGTTTGACAGTGAGGAGTGAGGTTGTGGGGGATAGGGGGCTGGGTGGCGGGGGGGGGGGGGGGGGCTGGGTGGTGGGAGGGTTATGGTCTGGGTGGTGGGAGGGATAGGGGGTTGGGTGGTGGAGGTGTACATATGTGAAGGAGTTTGTTTAGAAGTATTGTGCGGATGCATTTAAGAGAGGGGAGAAGAACAATGGACTTGTTGATGCATGTCAAGCTGCTAATCAGTGGGAATAGGGGACAGGTGTGTGTAATGAAAGTTCCGGAGGGATCCGTGACAGTAACGCCCCCCCCCCCGACGTGCTGCACCAGCAGCGCAACGACACCGGCCTCGAGGACGATCACAGGAACGCAGTGCGGGTCGTTCAGGACTTGATGCAGCTGCCGAAGTTGCGTCATTGTCAGACAGGTCAGTTGCTGCTGCCGAAGTTGCGGCGGCGTCGGATGGACCAGTGGGGTCTGTCGGACCGGTTGTGGCGGCGTCGGACGGACCGGTTGTGGCTGCTGAGGTGGTGAAGTCGGACGGCCCATTAGCAGCTGCCGAAGTTTCAACCCTGTGTTTTTGTTACGTGTTCGTTTGGTCTTCGTCCCCATGCCCTTACACGGCACGCCGTAATTCGGGCTTAATTAAAAACCCTATTACGCATTCCTGCACCTGTCTCCCGATTCTCTTCATACCAACGTGACAATGCAGACTAGAAAAATGGAGGTAATCAAACTAAATTATATAGAGAGACCATGTTGCATACCTTTTAAATATACAGTGCATTCGGAAAGTATTCAGACCCCTTGACTTTTTCCACCTTTTGTTACCTTTCAGCCTTTTTAAAATATATATTTTTATATATTTTTGCCAATTTATAAAAAAAAACAACAGAAATATCACATTTACATAAGTATTCAGACTCTTTACTCAGTACTTTGTTGAAACACCTTTGGAAGAGATTACATGCTCGAGTCTTCTTGGGTATGACGCTAAAAGTTTGGCACACCTGTATTTGGGGAGTTTCTTAATTTTTTTTCTGCAGATCCTCTCAAGCTCTGTCAGGTTGGATGAGGAGCGTCGCTGAACAGCTATTGTCAGGTCTCTCCAGAGATGTTGGATCGGGTTCAAGTCCAGTCTCTGGCTGGGACACTCAAGGACATTCAGAGACTTGTCCCAAAGACACTCCAGCGTTTTCTTGGCTGTTTGCTTAGGGTTGCTGTCCTGTTGGAAGGTGAACCTTCGCCCCAGTCTGAGGTCCTGAGTGCTCTGGAGCAGGTTTTCATCAAGGATCTCTCTGTACTTTGCTCCATTCATCTCTCCCTCAATCCTGACTAGTCTCCCAGTCCCTACCACTGAAAAACACCCCCAAAGCATGATGCTGCCACCACCATGCTTCATCGTAGGGATGGTATTGGCCAGGTGATGAGCGGACCTGGTTTCCTCCAGATGTGACGCTTGGCATTCAGGCCAAAGAGTTCAATCTTGGTTTCATCAGACCAGTGACTCGTGGTCTGAGTCTTCTGGGTCCTTTTGGCAAATTCCAAGCGGGCTGTCATGTGCCTTTTACTGAGGAGTGGTTTCCTTCTGGCCACTCTACCATAAAGGCCTGATTGGTGGAGTGCTGTAGAGATGGTTGTCCTTCTGGAAGGTTCTCCCATCTCCACAAAGGAACTCTGGAGCTCTGTCAGAGTGACCATTGGGTTATTGGTCACCTCCCTGACCAAGGCCCTTCTCCCCAGATTTCTCAGTTTGGCCAGACAGCCAGCTCTACTCTATGCTTACTCTAAACTTCTTCCATTTGAGAATGATGGAGGCCACTGTGTTCTTGGGGACCTTCAACACTGCAGACATCTTTTTGGTACCCTTCCCCAGACCTGTGCCTTGACAGAATCCTGTCATGGAGCTCTATGGACAATTCCTTCGACCTCATGGCTTGGTTTTTGCTCTGACATGAACTGTCAACTGTGGGACCTTATATAGACCGGTGTGTGCCTTTCCAAATCATATCCAATCAATTACATTTACCACAGGTGGACTCCAATGAAGTTGTAGAAACATCTCAAGGACGATCAATGGAAACAGGATGCACCTGAGCTCAATTTCGAGTCTCATAGCACAAGGTCTGAATACTTTAGTTTTTTATTTGTAATACATTTGCAAACATTTCGAAAAACCTTGTTTTCGCTTTGTAGTTATGGGGTATTGTGTGTAGATTCAAGAGGATTTTTAAAAATGTCATCCATTTTAGAAAAAGGCTGTAACGTCATAATTGACATGTTTAAAACTGATTCCATCAGTCCCAAACTATTCTAATAATCTCATTATTTGATTCAATACAACGTTTAGTCATAACATCCTATTGAAATAATATAATAGAAATATCAATTTATATCAGTTATATCACCATACTATGGTTCTGTCTTCTGTATGATGTGACCATTAACTCCAGAGTTAAAGAAACAGAGACAGAAGGGCACTTTATCCATCCCAGTCCCTCAGAGATATTCTCCTTTAGATGAATGGTTCAGGGTCAACACAGATCCATCAAGTAGGGTTTTAAATTCATTGCAGAAGGTAAAAGGCCTGTCTAATATTACATTACTGATGAATGATGCTTTTCCTCTGTCCATTCAAATCATGTGGCATTCAAGGACATAAGGTAGTGGTTGAAATGTACACAATTGTTACCCGGTGGAAAATCGGGGATGGTTGTACTTTTTCAAGGGGAGGGTTTAATATGTGTTTTATTTAGTTCAGGGGAGGGGCATGTCATTTGTAATCAATTAAATGTCATATTGCTCCGTGTTTGAGAATGAGTTGCTTATTATATCTCGATGTGTGCCCAATGCTGCCCCTCATACCTGATTCTCTGCTGGGCGTGCAATAGAGTCTGCCTAGTGTGTTCTCCATCAAATGTTCCCTACCCTATACTATAGGCTATATGAAGAGCATGCTCTGAGAATCAAAGGGCAAAGTAGTCATACCCCTTGACTTATTCCACATTTTGTTGTGTTACAACCTGAATTCAAAATGGGTTAAATAGATTGTTTTCTTTCACCCATCTACACACAATGCCCCATTATGACAAAGTGAAAACATGTTTTGACATTTTTGCTAATTTATTGAAAATGAATAGTATTTACACTCCTGAGAAAATACTTTGTAAAAGAACCTATGTCATTGACCACGGCTGTGAGTCTAACTAGGTAAGTCTCTAAGAGATTTGCATACCTGGATTGTACAACATTTGCCCATTATTGTTTTCAAAATTCTTCAAGCTCTGTCAAATTGGTTGTTGATCATCGTGAGACAACCATTTTCAAGTCTTGCCATAGATTTTCAAGTAGATTTAAGTCAAAACTATAAATCAGTCACTGAGAAACATTCCGTCTTCCTGGTAAGCAACTCCAGTTTAGATTTGGCCTTGTGTTTTAGGTTATTGTCCTGCTGAAAGGTGAATTCATTTCCAGAGTGTCAGAATTAAAACAACACAACACAATCCATTTACAATTTCACATTTCAACCAATCAAATTCAAAAGCAGCAGATAAAATGACACATCAATCAAAACAAGTGCATTTCTCCTTCACCACATTCCTCATGAAAGTCCCAACCTGACCCTTCGAGACCACAGAGTCAAGCCTCAAAGTGGGCTGCATGTCGTTCCATGCACTACGGGCACAATAACTAAAGGCAATCTTCCCCAACTCTGTGGAGACCAGAGGAACCTCTAGAACTATTCAGTCTTGAGAGCAAGTCTGGTGGCTTTATTTCCAATTAAGAAGTGAGGTAGCTAGGGAGTTTCTGGAGAACTGTTTTACATACAAATAGCAGCCAATGTTGGGCCCTTTTGGCAGTCAGAGAATCCCAGCCAACAGAATTATATAAAAGGCAATGAGGTGTACAAAAATATTGTCCAGTGATATAGCTAAAGCCACCATTTAAGAAGTCAATTGTGAAGCATTTGTGACATGCTAATGAAAAATGTCTTATTAGGCTATAGAGTCATTCTACAATGCCTTTGAGATGCTCTTTTATTCCCATGCCCTAATCACAGTAAACACACATCTATTTTGTGATAACAATATCATGGAATAAAATAGAATACATTTGTAAATTTACAAGTGCATATACTGTAGGCCTACCTGATAATATGCGGGCGGCTGCTGTGTTAAAAAACAAATGACGTTTTCTTGAATTCATGTATGATCAGATACTTCAGATGTAACTGGTTCTGTTCAGCTCCATGTTTACAATTGGACAACTTTAGCACTGTTCCAAACTTAGCCTATCCTCTTTATTAAAGTCTAGTTTCTCAGACCGCAAAGAAGATGATAGATTCATGCCGTGCTTTTATTAGAATGGAGATCTTTTCACCCCTACCCTTGTCAGCAGTGGTCTGCGAATCACAACTTTCTGGTACCATGTAATGCTTACAAAATAAAAAACTGTTTCTAAAACTGCATCTAAGGCTCTGGTCTGTCCTAGGAGGGTAAACAATAGGCATGTTCTCTGCTATCCACTATGTTTTAATTGTTATTATGGGTATAGTGGAGGGTCACTTCAGTTATCATTCATTATAAATAGTGTACAGTCCCTAAAAGTTATCTCGGTTACTATTCAGAAAGGCCTAAATGTAACTTAGTGAAGGGAATCTCAAATCCGCAGAGAGTGGACCTACACAGGGGTTAAGGAGGGAGCTGGTAAGTCCTGTAACTAAGTGACATATTCGTAACACCTGACCCCTAAAACACTGATGATGAGAAACATTGGTGAGCAGTAGCTCGTTGGATTGGTTGGCTGATGGGCAAACTCCCTTTTCCATGGTACTTTTATCAACATACACAGCAACAACACCCTCTGGAGACATCCCAAACCAATTAAAGTTTGTTTTGACAGATCGCTATCCACGATAAGTCTACAATAATTATGCGATGTCAACAAATTACACATTCACTTTCATGGCGATATGGGTGAACTGTGGAAATTGTTGTGGACTTCAGAACTGTTCTAGCCATCTGAATGTGCGTCCTGGCCGTTCTGTCTGTATGGTTGGGAGCCTCTCCTGAAGTCTCGGGTTTTTCCACCATGTGTTTCCATTTACCTGGGTTACCTCGGAGCGTGACGTTCCCACCGCAGTTATTACCCAGCTACCTGTGCGGTCACTCCGTGGGGGGGGGGGGGACGCTTCTTCTGTGAAGTTAATGCAATAGCCATCCACCTTGAGACCTTTACATCCACAGACAACTAGTCGGTCTCGGAGACCTTCTTAGTCCAACTGGGCTCTCGGACTAGACGTTACAGTAGAGATACAGCATATTTGACAGACAGAGACGCTGTATAAAGAAAAACATATTGGCATGCTCTTGGGACGAATGTAGGGTTCATGTGGGAATGTGCTCCACGGATCCCAAACTTACAGCAAAATGACAGAAATGGAGGGTTAAACTGAAGCTCATTCAAAACAGACATTTCACTCCATTTTCGCCATTGGGGACATGACAGTACTGGCAGTGGAGTTGGTCGTTGAATATTGCCCGTCTCAGGCATACTGGACAGGCCGTGGGTGTCAGTGTATTCTCATACTCCATATATCAGATGATTAAGTTATCCCTCACGTCTGCTGGGATGACTGAGTGTTTGATAAACTTCAAACACGTTGTGTTTATTCAACCCAACCAAACCGGCGGAAAATATTGCCTCAGTCGGAGGCTTAGCCAATCCATAAACTGTGGGTTTGTGTTGGTAGTAACCAGCGCCTGCAGGTCGGGTCCAACCATAACTTCTGCCTCCTGCTCTCCACAGAAACGTCTTATTTCACACCGAGACGGGTGTCTTCGTCCTCCTATCCTCTCATCCTCAGGGAGAGCAAGAAGACATATTTTCTTTCAGGAGCGTTGCTCTGATACCTGAGAGTTTCATAAATCCAGCACGACTATTTCCTGGAACTGTTGAGTGTCTTTCCATCCCCTCGCCCCTCCGCCCCACCCTCCAGACCCTTCTCTCAGCCAGTGTTTGGGCCTGGAGCAGGTGCCCCTCCCCTGGGCAGCCTGCTCAGGAAAGGACCCTGCTGTGCAGACGAGACTGGGCCGCAGCCCAGGCCAAGCTCATGCTGTGAGGGGTATAGGAGGCTCCCTTCTATCCAGACACACACAAAAAAAGATTTGCCTTGCACTCCTCCTCTCTCGCTCTGTTTCTCTCCAAAATGCAATCTTCCCATCTGTTTTCCCTCTCTCAAATCACTCTCTTTCTCTACTTCGCAAGTCTCTCTGTTTCCCTCTCTCTCTGTCTCCCTGTCCCTTCTCTCACCCCATATGACTTTATAAAGGTTACAGACTGAAGCACGTCCATCAATCCTGGAAAATTATGAAAAACATGACTACTAAACAAATGTTTAACTCTTTACTCAAGCTATCATAAGCAGTAAGAGTTACTCATGTCAGTGTTGTTACTCATGCCCTGTAGGCCAAGCTGTGTGAGTTACTCATGTCCTGTAGTTACTCATGTCAGTGTTGTTACTCATGCCCTGTAGGCCAAGCTGTGTGAGTTACTCATGTCCTGTAGATACTCATGCCCTGTAGGCCAAGCTGTGTGAGTTACTCATGTCCTGTAGTCACTCATGCCCTGTAGGCCAAGCTGTGTGAGTTACTCATGTCAGTGTAGTTACTCATGCCCTGTAGGCCAAGCTGTGTGAGTTACTCATGTCAGTGTAGTTACTCATGCCCTGTAGGCCAAGCTGTGTGAGTTACTCATGTCAGTGTAGTTACTCATGTCCTGTAGGCCAAGCTGTGTGAGTTACTCATGTCCTGTAGGCCAAGCTGTGTGAGTTACTCATGTCAGTGTAGTTACTCATGTCCTGTAGGCCAAGCTGTGTGAGCAAAAAAACTTAATTTATTGACTCCCTGAAGCATCACGACCGGTCACAACTGACACATGGTTACTTACTACATCATTTAATGTGGTAACAACATTTATCAAAGTATTAGGGTAGGGTTTATTTTAGCGAATGCAATCGAAAACCTGTTCAAAACTCCCCTACTCGTAATTGCTGGTTTGACAGCAAACACTCAAACCAGGGAACAGACAGTCTCTTTGTTCACCGTATGGCACCCCCAACATGAGGAACCCTCCTCCCCGCCACGTCCCCTGTCTTCACACTTCTGTGTCAGCCGCCAACATCAGGCGAGACCCAGGCTTGCGTGCCTTGAAGGCTGGAGGTTACATAAACCTACATAGGCTCTGCAGTTCGCACATGGGCTCTTACTAGTAAAGACTGTAAATATGGCATGTCTCTCCATCCTTCTACAGGGCTTGACATTAACTCTTGTAAAAAAAAAAAAAAGTTGGACAAGAAGAATATAGATTTGAGATGTCCGAATGGACAAGTAAAACAATCACACAAAAAACATTGCAATATCAAACAATTACAATTTGATCAGAGTTGTCCCCCCTAAATGCGATGTATTGCTGTTCTCCCCATTTCTGCAGACTGCATCGAGTAGGATTGTATTGAAATAACAGGTAGGAGCAGTCTTTCAATCATCCCGGGTTGTGAGCTTTTGAGATCAAAGCAAAGAGCTGTGTGTAGCAGTGTGTGCACGTGTTGATATTCCGTGCTAATTAGTTAGTTATTTACACAGTTAACGTACATTTTGGTCAGCAAACAGGGTTTGTACAGTCATGAAAATCCTGGAAAAGTTATGATGTGCGGCTGTGCGCATCACCTGCATGTGCGCCAGTGTGAGTCGGCCAGAGTAGAGAGAGAGAGAGAGACATTGCAGCAGGTAGGCCTAGCCTATAAAATAATGATACACAAAATAATAATTAGATAACTACATAACTAACTACATATCGTGAAGCCTGGCTAGTTATCTCGACAGTTATCTATTTAACATTATCATGTATTAATGTCACCGGTACTCCAACTGCAAATGACCGACAAGCAGTTGATGAACTGGTGCCTTAAAGCTGGAATCTGTCAAAGAATTTTAACATGCCGTGTGACGCTCCTCAGCTCATCAACAAAAATGATACGAACGGTGGAAGGGCGACCATTGGAGCCATTTCCCCCTACTGCAGATTCCTTCTTTAATAGACCAATGCCACATACTCCTGTAGAGACCAACCGCCTCTACAGCGCTGAATATTGGGAGCTGAAAAATAAATCTGTGTGGAAAGCTGGAATTCCCCTCTGTTCAACATTGGCTATGTCATTCTGACAACTGTAAAATATATTCTTGGAATAGCCTAGTTGACAAATATCTCCCATGCTGTCAATAGATCACTGAAACCAGAATATTTAGCCTTACAAGGTTTTTTTTTACATTTATTTTTGTACCTTTATTTAACCAGGCAAGTCAGTTAAGAACATTTTCTTATTTTCAATGACGGCCTAGGAACAGTGGGTTAACTGCCTGTTCAGGGGCAGAACGACAGATTTGTGCTCGGGGGTTTGAACTTGCAACCTTCCGGTTACTAGTCCAACGCTCTAACCACTAGGCTACCCTGCCGCCCCGTGGCTCCATTGGCATTTTCATTCTGTGCGTGATTTCCTGCAAGACAGGAATGTCAGTGTTCTGCCATGGCCAGAACTCAATCCCATTGAACACGTCTGGGTCCTGTTGGATCAGAGGGTGAGAGCTAGAGCCATTCCCCCCAGAAATGTCCGGGAACTTGCAGGTGCCTTGGTGGAGTGGGGTAACATCTCACAGCAAGAACTGGCAAATCTGGTGCAGTCCATGAGGAGGAGATGCACTGCAGTACTTAATGCAGCTGGTGGCCACACCAGATACTGACTGTTACTTTTGATTTTGACCCCCCCCCCTTTTCTGTTAGTCACATGTCTGTGGAACTTGTTCAGTTTATGTCTCAGTTGTTGAATCTTGTTATGTTCATACAAATATGGACACATGTTAAGTTTGCTGAAAATAAACGCAGTTGACAGTGAGAGGACGTTTCTTTTTTGCTGAGTTTATTTTGAAGTGTAAGTTCGGGAATGGGGCTCAGATGAGCTAAGTGTCAATAGGTCAGAGGTCAGGGGAGCTTTGATACCCAACTTGACAAGGGAGGACTGTTTATGGGCAGAGACATGGAAAGAGGGAGAGACAGAGGAATACACTGCTTTGACAAACATTTTTTGCCACTTGTCCTTCGATATTACAATGACAGAAGTTAGCGCAAACAACAAACACTCCCTCCCTGATAGAAGAGCACTAATATGTACAGATCTTTTTTTAACCATGCTGCCCGACGCTCCTCAGCTCAGCAACAAAACAATAACAGCTGTGGTGGGGTGGCCAGTGGCGCTGTTTATCGTCCTGAAGGCTCCACGGTCAGAGTGGGCATCAGTAGAACCTCTGTGAACACATGCAGTAGCCTAGAAGCAGAAGCCTAGAACTTGAATATAATTCATGATCTAAAAATGAAGAGTGTGTGGTATTAAAATGATACTCACCTGATGATGGATAGACCACCAGTGTACTCAACACTAGAAGAGAATAGACAAGACATTATGCATAATAAGGCATAGGACCTGATAGCCTAATTTTAATGCTTATGTCTGAGTTTGGGTTAAGTCTATGTGGCACTGGGTATTTAATTTTAGCCTGCAGATCCATGATCTAATTGCCAAGGTGATTAAAAAAGGTTAAACTTGGCTGATGGCCTACTTACAAAGTACAGGAAGGAGAGACATTCCTGAGCGATTCAGAGTGAATCATGGTAAATAAATAAATTAGCAACGGTAGCTAGGCAAACGGGTTTTTAAGAAACAACCTGTAGTTGGAGGGGAAATCAGTTTACTGAAAAAGGTCAATAAACAGTTAGGCTAATTAAACGGTCCACAAAGGACCACACATATTGAAAAAAGTTGACAACAATACATTTTACACATGCAATAAACTGCAATAGGGCCAATGTTATTGTTTTTAAACAGAGGCACAACACCACGTGGTGACAACAATCATAATTTACCTGGCTAACAACCATAGTTTACCTGGCTAACAACCATAGTTTACCTGGCTCTGGCATCATCACCTCAGCATCCTGCTTGTAAGATGTCTGGTCCTACATTTTCACGTAGACCAAGCTGTGTGCTGTGGGGTTTCATTTGGGAAACCTGAACCGACATTCATCTGGTTCATATCCGCAACACTCACCTGGGGTGGCAGGAAAACGATGATAGCAGGCAGCCACAGGACTACATCATCCGGTGAGGCGCGGCCTGCTCACTGCGTCCCCTAGCGTCGCACATGATTGAAGAAAATAATCTGTGTGAGGGAAGCAAAATTCAACACAGCACCGGTCCTTTCCCCAAAAAACAGGAAGTGGGAACGATATCGCATAGAGTGAAAGCTCTTGCAGTACTCCACTGTCTGGACAAGCTATATTGTAAGTCTGGCGGAGTCGGTATTGCGGTATAAAACGTTAGTGTTTTACGCAAAGAGAAATTCAACCAAATAGAAGATTGATGTCATTTGGTGGAACGCAAAACGGCGGGTGAGTTGAAAGAACGTTGCGTTATCACGGTGCATTTGACCACAGACTTGCCCAACACTGACTGAGCAGCACAAAGCTAGCTAGTTAATTTGTAATGGCGGAGTGCTTGTAGCTAACTACGTGGGGTATGCTTAGTAGCCAACAGTGTAGCTAGCTAGCTGTCGTTACCCAGTTTAGAAAATGGTTGGTTATATAGCTAACTAAGAGCGCCGTTGGGTGATACGTTTATTTTTTTTAAATCGATGTGAGTTGGTTACCTAGCAATCGATTAGTTAGCTCGCTAACTGTTGTTTTGCTAAGTTACAGTAGCTAACTACGTATGGTTGCTAGTTAACTAACGTTAAGCACAGCGACGTGAACAAAACGGTTGGATAACTAACTAGCTAACGTTAGCAAGTCAACAACATTAATTCAATCCATAAAGTTAACATTAATTGTAACGTTAGATGGCAAAGACTAAACTAATTTGTTAGCCTACGACCTCTGAACCCTGTAATTGATGTGGTCATTTAAGGGGCTACCTGCAGTTGCTACATCCATTTAAAAATTGTTTTTTTCTTTTAACTTACATTATTTATTTATTTATTTCACCTTTATTTAACCAGGTAACAAGTTCTCATTTACACCTGCGACCTGGCCAAGATAAAGCAAAGCAGTTCGACACATACAACGACACGAGTTACACATGGAGTAAAACAAACATACAGTCAATAATGCAGTATAAACAAGTCTATATACGATGTGAGCAAATGAGGGGAGGTAAAGGCAAAAAAAGGCCATGGTGGCAAAGTAAATACAATATAGCAAGTAAAACACTGGAATGGTAGATTTGCAGTGGAAGAATGTGCAAAGTAGAAATCAAATAATGATTTCCTGATTGTATTAATTTAGTTCACCTAATTTCAGTTTGATAAAACAAGCAGGTACAGTGTAGAGAATCATTGTACCATCTAATCCCCTGTGAAATATATTTTACATAACAAAAAATATTGTATTTGAAGCTGGTGTACAAAACCAAATGTAAAAGACACAAAAACAAAACTTAAGAACAGGAAGCATAGAAATAGCCACATAAAAAATATCTATTGCTTAGATTTGCTTTCAAAGACAAATCTATAACTAACGTACATTTTTTTTGTTTGTAAATTTCCCCCCAATTTCGTGATATTACGATCATGTCTCATCGCAACTCCCCAACGGACTTGGGAGAGGCGAAGGTCAAGTCACGCATCCTCCGAAACATGACCTGCCAAACTGCGCTTCTTAACACCTGCTCATTAAACCCGGAAGCCAGCCACACCAATGTGTTGGTGTAAACACTGTTCAACTGATGACTGAAGTCAGCCTGCAGGTGCCTGGCCCACCACAAGGAGTCGCTGGAGTGCGATGAGCCAAGTAAAGCCCCCGTGGCCAAACCCTCCTCTAACCCAGACGACGCTGGGACATTTTTGTGCCGCCCTATTGGACTCCAGGTCACGGCCCGGTTGTGACACCGCCTGGGATGGAACCCCAGGCTGTAGTGATGCCGCAACACTTAGACTGCTGCGCCACTCGGGAGGCATATAACTAACGTGAAATTGGTCGGTCACCAAAAAACATTTTGCTCAACTTACATACACCATCAGAACCCAAAATATTCATTATTTTTTTACGACATGGGAGTAAAACAAACAAGGTATAGCCTCAAATGGTTAAAACTATCATTTGTATATCATAGACAGAGCTATGGATGCTAAAATCTGAGAGTTGTTAGGCCTACGTTTCTCCAGTACCCATCCCTCCAGCTTTTTACAGAAATGGGTGGGGAGAGGCCTTGTGATTGCTGCTTTTGCACTGCCCTCCATTCTCCCATCCCTTCCACTTACCATTGCCCTCTTTTTCTCCCTCCTTCACTATCTCCCCTACCTTTCTCTTTCACTACCCCCTCCCCCCTCTCTCTGTTCCCCCACCCGCTCCCCTCTTTGTTCCTCAGTCGCCGTAGTAAATGGGACCAGCCGGGCCCAGGTCCTGGTTCAGACCAGATGGGGGAGGCGGAGGCGGCTCCTACAGGGGCTCTGGACGCTGCAGCTGCTGTGGCAGCTAAGATCAACGCCATGCTGGTAGCCAAGGGAAAGCTCAAGCCCTCCCAGATAGGACCCTCTGGACCATCTGGACCCCCAGACAAGGTAATGGTCAGGAAAACATTAGAAACTCTTTCAGTCTATCACCTGTAATCTGGCTTCTCTCTGTCTTCGTTGTCTGTCTCTCTCTCGCCTCCAAATTCTCTAATCCCCTCGCTCTTAATCTCTCTTTTGGAGAGAGATATCTTGTTGTAAATGTTAGCATACAGTACATAAAAATTAATATTTGTCATCACCAGGTTGTGGGTGCAGGGAAGCCCCAGCCTCCTATGAAAGCGAAGGATGACCTGGTGGTGGCGGAGGTGGAGATCAACGACGTTCCGCTCCCTTGCCGGAACCTGCTGACCCGCGGGCAGACACAGGACGAGGTGAGAGTCCATGACATCATTATGATCTTTAGACCCATTGATTGAGAATCTGGTCAACAGTCAAACTTACTGCTATGTTTACCCAGCTCTTTCTCTGTGTGAGACACACATGAACAGACTGGATCAGTGTCATGTAAACCAGTATGGGACTGAAAATGTCTCACTTGAGGACAGTAAATGACCAGCTTCTTCTTCATCCTATTGTGTGAAGATCAGCAAAGTGAGCGGTGCTGCTGTGTCCACCAGGGGGCGATACATGGCAGCAGTGGAGAAGTACAAGGCTCCACAAGGGTGAGTCCTGCTTCACACCTTCTTTATTACCACACTGCTCTACCAAGGATGTTACTGGTATTTACTTTTCTCTATACAGACAAGTGGATCTGTTGTCTGATTGCGTCATACAACCAAGTCTTAGGCTCCTGACCGACTGCTTCTCTCTCTCTGTCGTCAGGGACCGACCCCTCTATCTCCACGTCCAGGGCCAGACCAGGGAGCTTGTCGACAGTCAGTACATCTCTATTTACCTCACCTAATTTGATTAAGATTATCACCGTTTCTGAACATCAGGATCACCAGGGTCCTTCTTTCCTGAGTTTCTATGTTGTGACGATCCAATCTCTCGCTCTCCAGGAGCTGTGAACCGCATCAAGGAGATTATCACTAACGGAGTGGTGAAGGCGGCCACCTCCTCCTACAGCGGAACCGGAGCCACAGTCCCAGTCTACCAGCAACACAAACCCCAGCCCCCCTCACTGCCCCCCATCAACCACCATCACAGACCACACTTCCAGTCTGGGGTAAGCAGTGTTTTTCACAAGTGCATAGAGTAGCCAGCCAATTAGAATAAGTAGCCAGCCAGGGCAATTTTAATTGACTGAAAATGAATGAATTAGTTGTTTGGGGTTATGGCCTAGGCTTATATCAGGACTATTTTCTAAGTAAGGGAGCGTTTAACATGTCTTCTCTTGAGATTGAAGTCTTATTTACAGGGCCTCCCGGGTGGCGCAGTGATCTAGGGCTCTGCATCGCAGTGCTAGCTGTGCCACCAGAGACTCTGGGTTCGTGCCCAGGCTCTGTCGCAGCCGGCCGTGACCGGGAGGTCCATGGGGCGACGTCTGGATTAGGGAGGGTTTGGCCGGTAGGGATATCCTTGTCTCATAGCGCACCAGCGACTCCTGTGGCGGGCCGGGCGCAGTGCGCACTAACCAAGGTCGCCAGGTGCATGGTGTTTCCTCCGACACATTGGTGCGGCTGGTTGGATGCGTGCTGTGTTAAGAAGCAGTGCGGCTTGGTTGGGTTGTGTGGGGCGTCTACGTGGGGCGTCACCGCGTACGCACCCTACGTGGGGCGTCACCGCGTACGCACCCTACGTGGGGCGTCACCGCGTACGCACGCTACGTGGGGCGTTACCGTGTGGGGCGTTACCTCGTCCGTCCACTGTGTGGGGCGTGCAAATTCACTAGCATCATGCTCTCTCCTTCCCTGTGTAAAGAAATTAGACTGCAACCAACCACAGTGCACACAAATGGTACTGGGAGGTGGGACAGACAGCACAGCGTTTCCCTGTCATCTCTTGCTTTGTGACTGATGGGCACCTATCCTATCAATAGATCGCTAGAAGATGCATATCGTTCACTCTATCCAGAGGAGGCTCGGCGGACTAGTGAATTGAAACGTTTAAATGAAAAGTAGCCTAGTTATGAAGTGGAAAAAGTAGGTGGCTGAAAATGAGTCTGTAACCGGCTGATTAGCTGACGGCGCTAATAAGAAAAGAGTTTGTGTGTTTGACACTCATAAAATAACATTGACAATGTCATTGAATGTCAACTCACATCCATATCCTTTCAGATGCACTATGTGCAGGAGAAGTTGTTTGTGGGTCTGGAGCATGCCATCCAGGGCTTCTCAGTGAAGGAGAGGGTGGAAGGGCCAGGCAGCTCCTACCTGCAGCACATCCAGGGTGAGACTGGGGCCAAGGTCTTCCTCAGGGGGAAGGGATCAGGCTGTCTGGAGCCCGCCTCTGGGCGAGAGGCCTTCGAACCGATGTACATCTACATCAGGTAAGTCTCATGGACTAGACTCGTGTTCATCTGTATCAACTCAGAGAGGGCCTTGAACTCATGTACATCTACATCAGGTAAATGACAGTATTAATGGGGGAGTAAAGTCCATGTTGATTTGTATTAGCTCAGAGACACAGAGCTTAGACACCAGGCACACATGAACCCCTCTCTCTTCCCCAGTCATCCCAAACCAGAGGGCCTTGCTGCAGCTAAGACCCTGTGTGACAACCTGCTGCAGACGGTGAGTGTCTAATGGTTTACTGACTGGCACTCTGCTCTCTGTACACTGCTCTACTTTCACTTAAACCCTGTTTCAAGCTGTCCCATGTGAAGTCCGTTGTAGCTGTATTATGTATTATGTAGCTGGGCTCTGTTTGCCATGTGGATCTGTGACTGTTCTCTCTTCTCTCCAGGTCCATGCAGAGTATTCTGTCTTCCTCAACCAGATGAGTGTCATGATGCCTACTCCCGGTACAGACTGTGGCTGTCTTTCTCTTTTACAGCCTCTACAATGTGTCAACATACTGACCTGTTCCTCTTCCTCTCCTCCTCCAGGCTTTATGCAGCCCCCCATGGCCAACGGGATGCCCCCCCAGCCCCCTTACTACCCCCCATCGGGGTACCAGCCCAGCTACCCCCTCCCTGTACCTCCCCCTCAGCCCATTCCTCCCCCCTACGCTGTCCCCCCTCCCATTCCCCCTGGGCTGCCTGCCGGTCTCCCCCCTCCCAACCGGTACACCCTCCCCCCCGCACCTGTCACTTTACCACAGGTAAGACTGGTCAATCAGATTTAGACTTGGACCTATAATACAGTACATTAAGACTATTACATCTGAGTTATGAAACTAGTTGAAAAACATTTTCTTGATAGGCTGTATATATGATGCATTCAACATGCATTACATCCAAGTTGTTTTTTTTGTCCCCAGACTCTCCCACCTTCTCCTTTCCCACCCGCTGCTCCGGTTCCGCCCAAAGCTCCGCCTCCTGTAGTCTCAGCCAATCCGCCGCAGAAAAGACGCTTCACTGAGGAGGTGCCAGACGAGAGGGACAGCGGTCTGCTGGGATACCAGGTGATTTCCCATTATTTATTCTTCCACCTTATGTGCTGCCTTTGTCCAGTCTGTCCCTTCTGCTTCTGTTGTCTTCCTGTCTTTTCTTATCTTCTGTCCATGTATCTGATATCTGTTCCTCTTTCTGTTAGACTCAATTCATTATGATTCTCACTGTCTCTTGTCTGTAATTCTGTGAGTCCCTGTCTGCATTCTGTAGAAACGGTTTGCTTGTTGAGTGAGTGAGATTGAATGGGTTTAAGTGTCTGTTCAGTGTCAACTTGTTATGATCTTATGACGTTCATTGAAAAGCATTGTAACCATAGCTGTTATTATCTGAGTCCATGTAGTATTGGATTTATAGAACTTTCAGATTCTGGAAAGGTATTGTTGGATAATCATCAAATGTACTTCAATATATTGAAATTAGTGCAGGTACGATATCAGTATCATGGCAAGGAAACAAACATGAAACGGATGAACTTCTTTAGGAAAACGGCCCTAATGTTGGAAACAACCATCGTTATGTTGTCCCCCAGAGTCATTAGGTTTATTTTCCAGGCTATAGCACATCATGTTTTACATACAGCAGGTTTTTAAAGGACCAAAGTGTTTGGTCTGCTTCCTGTTTTAATTTTTGCCATTCAAAAAATATCGCAGTACAAGTGTCGTCACAGGCCTAATTTAAATGTGTCCTCTTGATTTAATGATGTGTTACTTTAATAGAGTCCATTTCTATTTTTGGATTATGTGCAATCAGAGCATGCATAAAGTTAAAATACTAGTTTTATTGTCAGCTGCTTAAATAAGGTGTAGTGAAAAGGAAAACGTTATGGAATAATAACTCTGCAGTTCAGTTCCATTCAATAGTTTAGATAACTACATGCTTGTAGGGGAGGATGTGTGCTAATGCGCCTGTGTGTTTTTCTGCTCATAGCATGGACCCATTCATATGACTAATTTAGGTGCAGGCTTCCCTGTGGGCAGCCCCGGCCCAGAGGCTTCAGGACCCCCGCCACCGAGTTCCTCCGGGCCGCCGAGGGAGAGGGACAGGTACGAGATGGGGGGGCGACGAGTCGCTCTCCTTTATAGCAGTGTCCTTCATCCCAGATGCTGGACACACCGTGTGTGCAGGCTTGTGTTTGCTTGTGATTGATTGATTTGTTGTGCAACACTGACTCCTCCCCTTCCCTCTCTCTCGCTCCTTCCCTCCCTCCCTCTCTTTCTCTCCAGCAGTAGGCAGCTGATGCCTCCACCACCCATTCCAATGAACGGAGGCATGACACCCAAGATGGAGGAGAGGAGGCTGCTGCAAGGCCCCCTGGGTAAGTGCCCCACCCCATGTAACCCCTTGACCCCTCCCCATCCATGGCCTCAGCCATAAAGCACGCTGCCCACCCCCCCCGGCCTCTTGGCTGTCAGTAGTCAGAGTCAAATAGCATTTTGCATGCAGACATGCTGTTCTCACACGTGACAGAACAGGTTCTAGCAGATTACATCAGACAGGCATAAGTTCTGCTTTGAAAGTCGGTCAGTCAGTTCAGAATCATGAACTGGGCAAAGCTTCGATCCCCCACTGCCTCAGGTAACTCTGTCGTTGATCCTAAGTCAACCCCTAGCCCTAGGCACTGTGTAGGCCTGAGAGTATTTTATAGGTGTAAGCGATATGTAGACAATTACAATTGGCCTGTAGAAGAGTAAGGCTGATCTATTACCATACTGCTTACACCTGGCATCTCATCTTGTGACATCTAGGAGGTGTTTAGGGATGGATTTCAGATTGGGAGTCCCCCTCTCTGTCTAACTGGTGCTGTCCCCTCGCTGCCCGTCCCTTTCTGATGACGTCATCAGACAGGAGTGTCTGTGCCCGTGTTTGACTCCCTCACTAACAAGACTCTCTCTTTTTTTGTGTTCTTTCTCTGTGTTTTTCTTCTCTTCCATGTCTCTCTGGGTGGGATGCCGGATGGGGGTGGGGCTCTTCTCCTGTGGCGCTGTCCTGCATCGTGATTGGACGGCCCTAACGCTGCCGCTCCCCACCGACCAATGACTGCCACTGCTGACCCATGCCCCTCCTCCTCTACCTAACTCACAACTGCTGCCAAACACAATGCAATCTATTAACTTTCTCTCCCTATCTGTTGGTAAACAATTGACTTCCAACGGTTGTTTTTGAAACCTTTGTGCTGGTCTTTGGTTGTGTTCTTTCTCTCTCTCTGTGTCTCCCCTCTCTCTCTCCCGCACCCCTCTCCTTTCTCCCTCATTCCTCCCTCTTTCTCCCACTGTTTTTCCCTCTCTCATCTCTCTCAGATCCCTCAGTGAAGAGGATGAAGACGGGGCTCGTGGCATACGCTGGTGACTCCTCGGACGAAGAGGAGGACCACTCCACCCCCAAAACCTTGGGGGCAGGTAACCATGGTAACATCGCTGGGGTGACCCACTCCACCCCCACCTCACCCCCTGGCTGGACTCTGGGGTACCGCTGCCCCCCTCCGCCTCCCCAACGTGCCAAAACACAGCAGGCACAGTCACAGCAGCCCATGCCCTTCTGGATGGCCCCATAACACAGGAGTATTAAACCTCATACCCTCCCCTGACATCTAGGGCCTTTTGGAGGGTTCCATAATGATGTTTTACATCCCAAACTGAGCCCCAGTCCCCCCTCTTCCCCTTTTCTCTGAACCATCACTCCTACCTACTCCTCTACTTGATAGAATTTATTTTGTGATGACTTAGATTTCGTCAAAACAGTTTTGTCATGCGCTCAGCAGTAAAGCAGTGTGTGTGTAAAATGGACTAAACAGACTGGCTGGCTGATACAAAGAGAACAGACTCAACCAGCCAACCAGGCACAACCAGGATACTGACAGACTGGATACATGGTGACAAGCAGCAAGATGCCCCAGACTTCCACACCGATTCAAATGTACCCTGAACTCTGTATAGGAGAGACAGCTGAGGAACAGACACAAATGGAGGGTAAATAGTGCCCTGTTTTTGATTGATTTGGAACGTGTCCACTCCTGGTTTTACTAGTGTAGAAAAGCACTGAGGTAGAAGAGATTTCAATGCATTCTAAGTTATTTCTTTGTTAAAAAATATATTTCCCCCATCCCCATTTTCTTTCTTGGTCCATATCTTAGTCAAATCTCCCTCTTCCTTCAGTACAGATCATACAAACATGCTCGTTGGACTTTTTATAAAATGCAATTGACTCAACTATTCTAATGTTTTTGTGGAATAAATTAGCATTATCTCTGTGTATGAGAGTTTATTTCAAGACTGGTTTGACAGATCATGCAATAGAGAGAGAATGGGTTGTTTAACTGACTAGCAGGTGTGAATCTCTGTCTTAAACAACCCACAATCTGAATCAACTGCCAAGAAATCATCTTTACCTGTTCTGTTATATCACACATTCCTTGGCTATGTTCCCAAAAAAATTCTATGAGGACACCTGTTAAATTTCAATGTATTGGGTCAACAACACCAGTGTGTATAAAGAAGGGGACTGGGCCCAGAAGACTACATTAGATCTGAAGAGACAGAATGAGGGGTGTTGTAGCTTGGCTTGTGTTGCTGTACTGTGTGTCTGGGACATGGGCTCAAGGGGGGAGTAGAGGGGACAGAGAGAATAATATCACTGAACAGGCTCACAGAGACGGATGAAAGAGAAAGGAAAGTGATGCTGAATAGTTGACCACCCAGCCTGATATCTGGACTGAGCTGAAGGTGCTGAGGAACATGGTGGTGGAACAGAGAGTGGAGCTGAGGAACATGGTGGTGGAACAGAGAGTGAAGCTGAGGTACATGGTGGTGGAACAGAGTGAAGCTGAGGAACATGGTGGTGGAACAGAGAGTGGAGCTGAGGAACATGGTGGTGGAACAGAGAGTGGAGCTGAGGAACATGGTGGTGGAACAGAGAGTGGAGCTGAGGAACATGGTGGTGGAACAGAGAGTGGAGCTGAGGAACATGGTGGTGGAACAGAGAGTGGAGCTGAGGAACATGGTGGTGGAACAGAGAGAGGAGCTGAGGAACATGGTGGTGGAACAGAGAGTGGAGCTGAGGAACATGGTGGTGGAACAGAGAGTGGAGCTGAGGAACATGGTGGTGGAACAGAGAGTGGAGCTGAGGAACATGGTGGTGGAACAGAGAGTGGAGCTGAGGAACATGGTGGTGGAACAGAGAGGAGCTGAGTATCACTAAGACTGAACTGCAGTTCTACAAGAACAAGGTGGAGGAACTGGAGAGACAGAACACAGGTGTATCTAATGTGATTACTGTAATCAGCAGAATTCAGTTGAATTCAACAGTTTCTTTGTATGATATTGTAGAATTTCAGGCCAGAGTGAGAGCCAGGTAGAGGAGCTGAAGACAGAGAATGCAGGTAATGTAGAGATTTAAATCATACAGTATGTAAAGAGGATGCTATATATTTGGTCCAAATCAGACAAGGAACAGGTTCCCAAAGTTTTTCCTATATTAGTAATTTCAGCCCAAGCAGCTACAGGCTTGTTTACACACCAATCTACATGTATAAACACACATGTCCAATGGGGCCAGATACAGACACTGAGTCCAACATCACTAACAGACTGCTCCAGTGTCTGGTGGCTTTGAGAGACTGACAGTGTTGATCTGTTATTCCTCTGATGCAGGTGTCTTCAGTGCTCCAGTGAGAGGAGTACATGGACTTGTAATGTGTAATGGACAGTACAATAGTCACGGAAGGTGATCGTATCTCTCCAATTCTGGGACTCTTGAACTGAAGGAGGGGCACTTGGTTTACATGAGTCTCTTATCAGGCTAAAGGATCTATGATGATTCTAATAAACACAGCTCCTTCAGTGACTTCCTGCTCTTTCCTATGTGAGATGAACACCACAAAAGCTGAAATAAAAAGTCCAATCTGTTATAACATTCCATGAAACATTATGACGGTAAAATAAAATTACTTAACGTCTTCTGTTCTGTTGACGTTTGACTGTATTTACTTGGATATAGATGAATGTTCAGCTCAGTAGTTTGGGTGGAAGGCAAAGGGTCAGCGTTGGGGGTTAGAGTGGTAATATATTTATTGTATGTAACTACAGACAAAATTAAATAACAGTCCAGATCAACAGTCAGTTTAACTGATCATTTCAAGCAGAAATGTATCAATTATGATGCTAAAGTGAATGTTTAAGTGATAAATCACATCCACTTCATTCTTTCTCTGCTTAATGATAACACTAGCAGCCCATTTAGCCTATTAAAGCTATACTGCTCCCATATTGATCTGTTACACCTATCCATCTACTAACCGACATACAGGCCAGGTCAGTATCACCAAACACAGACAGCAAACTTTAAAGGTACAATCCTGAGTTTGTGTCAGCCCAACAGCAGCCCACCCACTTGGTTTGGTGTAAAGCTTAGAGATGGGTCTAGTTGTGCTTGGTAACATTATTCCTAAAAAAGTTTCAGAAGTTGCACCTGTGCTTGTAGTGAAGAGATGCACTACATGGCAGTTTGGAACTCGGTAGGGAGTGTTGAAACTGAGGGCAGACACTTTTTACGCGCTACACCCTTCAGCACTCGGCAGTCCCGTTCTGTGAGCTTGTGTGGCCTGCCACTTTGTGGCTGAGCTGTTGTTGCTCCTAGACGTTTCCACTTCACAATAACAGTTGACCTGGGTAGCTCTAGCAGGGCAGAAATTTGACAAACTGACTTGTTGGAAAGGTAGCATCCTATGACGGTGCCACGTTGAAAGCAGTTCTTTGTGTAGGTGAAGAATATAAATGATTGAGTAATGTGTACATGTTGAAGTTCCTCCCTGGTATATCCGGAGAGTTAACTTCCTGGTAATTGCTTGAAAAAAATCTTAACTTGAAAATGAGCTCTGCTTGATCCTTGGAACAATTTTTTCTTCAACAGTATACACAGAGGGCAGGTGTAGAAAAACACTATGCCAGAGTGCCGGGGTCAAGGAGGTGACAGGAGTGTCAGGGAGGGAAACTAAATATGCCCCTAGTACACTCGCACACACCTACACTCACACACACTCCACATCTTGATTCTGTTCTCAGGACTTTCCCTCGGGGGTGTGACCAAAGGTTATTATTAGTGTCTGTCTCAACCGTCTTTCTCTCTCTCAATCTCCTGTATCCTTCTCATATCTCTCCTTCCCTATCTACTTTCTCCTCTGTCTGTCTCTTTGCTTCTCTGTTCTGTCTTCATCGGTTCATCTAATCTGTCTTTTTCTCTCATCTTGTTTCATTTGTACTTCACTCTCTTACTTTTGTCTCTTCTCTGCCACTCTATTTTTCTTCTTGCTGTTTTCTCTTCCCTCTGTTTACTTTTGTCTGTTCTGTCTTCCTCTGCACTGCTTTTTGCTCTGTCATTAGTTTCTGTCTCCTCTCTTCAGTCATCTTTCCTTTTTTTTCCTTTTGTGGACTTTATCCTCCCTTCTTCGCTGTCTTCTTTACCTACGCTGTATCTTCCTCTCCCCTCTTTTCCCTTATCTTCTTAATTCCCTCTCTCTGTTCTGAGTTATGGGGAAGACAGAGTTGTACTCTGTGTATAAGAACTTTCTGGACTGTCTCTGCCTCTCTGTGAGTACCCATCTGCATCTTACCTCCTCTTCCTCCTCGTCTGCTTCTCTCTCCCATTGTCTCCTTTCCTTCTCTCTCCCATTGTCTCCTTTCCTTCTCTCTCCCATACCCTCCTTTCCTCTGCTATGCACTGTTCATATGTTCACTGCCTTTTTCTTAATGTTTGAATTCATTTAGTTGTGTTTTGTGAAGTTTGATACAGCTCAGTTTTATTCCTGGCAACCCTTCTCTCTCTCTACCTGTGTTCTGCCTCTCTACCACAACTCATAGAGAGAGAGTCTGTGTGTGTGTTCATTCAGTCTGTAAGCCACCCTCTAAGTCAGAGAAAGTTGCCCGCTCAGCACTCTCTCTCTTTCTCTCAGCACTCTTTCTCCTTGTGATGTTCTGATATTAATAACAGTCTTAGAATGTAGATGGAAATAGTCACAGAGCTGCTCCATGCAGGCCAGCCAGTCACATGACATTTCTCATTTAGGCCCGTAATACCAGGACAGGACAGGACAGGAGAGGGTTTAGGGCTCCACTCTACTGTATGTACAGATAACATAGTCCACTACTGATATAGTTCACTAGTGCATACTCTGTTTAAGTGCTGTTCAGTTCCAGGTCCCAAGTCATTACATTCATCAGGAATGGACTGTTTTCTTAAAGAGTTAGGAGGAGCCTGTGGAATTGGATAACATCATCGGGGGCTTGCAACACTAGTCCTCAGCTTACAAGCATTTTAGATTATTAAGCAGCTGTTATGTCAGCTGTGTGTGTGTGTGTGTGTTATTGAGAGGCTCAGTCCAACTATGCTGACGACTTTTGCCCTGTTGTCCCCTCCTCTAAACCCCTGACCCCTGACTTCTGACCCCTAGCGGAGCAGCAGTGAGGGGCCAGGGAAGAACGAGAAGGCCCCTGATGATGGTCACCTGGCCTACCAGAATGGAGACGTTCTACAAGAGAGATGTAGGCTATGTTTACATCTACTAGTTCCTCCCACTATCCTCTAGTCTTCACACATTGAAAAGACAGGATAGGTGAATGTTTTCGAGCCCTCTCATAAAAGAGACTCCTCTACTTCCCAGTCTTTAATTGAATCCCCATGCCTCCATCTCTTCGTCTTCCCCATCAGATGAGGTTATCAGTCTGTTGGGAGAGGGCACCTTTGGGAAGGTGGTGACGTGTGTGGACCGGCGCAGGTATGAGAGGCATTTATAAAATACACATGCACACTCGTCAAGCATCAGGTGGAGCGTGTGCTGGTTGTTAGCTAGCTGTTCTCTCTGTCTCTCTCTCAGGGCTGGGGCACGTGTAGCTCTGAAGATCATTAAGAACATGGAGAAGTACAGACAAGCTGCTAAACTGGAGATCAATGTCCTGGAGAAAATCAATGAGAAAGACCCACACAACAAACAGTACGGAGTCTGATGAACCAGTAGAAAGTTTGAGAAGTTTTTTCCCTCACCTTCTGTGGCTTTCTCTTTACTTCTCCCCCCCCCCCCCCCCCTCTCGCTCTCAGTCAATGTGTTCAGATGCTGGACTGGTTTGACTACCATGGTCATGTGTGTATATCCATGGAGCTGCTAGCCCTCAGCACTTTTGACTTCCTGAAGGAGAACAACTTCCTGCCGTACTGTATGGATCACATCCGCCAGATGGCCTACCAGATCTGCCTCGCTGTCAACTGTGAGTGTGTCACACACATATATGTATGCCCATGTGCATGCTGGCAGCTCTCCAGAACCAGGGTTGGTGGTGACTACTTCCATAGACTATGACATTACTTACCAGGGATTGTTTCGTGTCTGGTATTGGTGTCTTTGACCAGAAGAGGGTGCTGGTTCATTGATGTAGCTCAGTCTACAAGCCTAAAACTCAACTCTGGGCCTCAAAGCCAGTTCCACTGCTTTTTTCATTGTTCCCCTCTAATCAGGGACTGATTTAGAGCAATTAAGTATCAGGTAGAAGAGAAAAGCAGCAGGCTCCGGACCTCGTAGGGTCAGAGTTGAATACCGCTGGTCTACTACATACTGTAGAGGAACTATGGGCAGCAAGTGCAACGCTGGGCAGTTTCAACTTGGCTGTCCAGGTATTATCATGATGGATGCATGGTTTATCTGTTTCCCTCTGCAGTTCTCCATATCAACAAGCTGACCCACACTGACCTCAAACCTGAGAACATCCTGTTTGTCAACTCTGACTACACCATCACTTACAACGCTGAGAAGGTGAGAGGGAGGGGGAGGGTTTCCTTCATCACTCTCTTCTTTACCTACGCTGTATCTGGGTGTTTCTCCTTTGGGCAAAAGTCCGTCCTCTGTCCTCTCTCCTCTGTCCTCTCTCATCTGTGACCCGGAAACCGATGAGTGGTCGAGGAGTGTGTCAATGTATTAGTAGGCAAAGAAGAGTGTCGTCCCCTCCTCGATAGCCACTTTTCATTGAGGACACTCATGTCTACAGTATCCTACTGCAGAAGAGTTTTGACATCTGCCACACCTCATTTGAAGTATACCACACCCCCTTTGAAACATACCACACCCCATTTGAATCAGGTTTGGTTTTGTCAGAGGAGAAAAACATGCACACTTTAAAAACAATATGCTACGTATTGTTTTAACCATAAACTGTTTTGCATCTTAATTTGTTTTGATCACTTTAAACATTTATTTTGGGATCCACCCCTGTAAACGTCATTTACCTGATGTGTGGAGAAGGACCGTTTCATTTCAACCCCGGTCACTCTCCTTACCAATCCTCCTAGATTAACTTGTACCTTTTTCAAAATGAGGCGATAGAGGACGGAGGATAGAAGACGGAGGATAGAGGGCGGAGGATAGAGGGCGGAGGATAGAGGGAGGAGGATAGAGGGAGGAGAAGAGAGGACAAAGGAGAGAGGGCGGAGGAGAGAGGGCGGAGGCGAGAGGACGAAGGATAGAGGGCGGAGGAGAGAGGGCGGAGGAGAGAGGGCGGAGGAGGGAGGACCGAGGAGGGAGGACCGAGGAGGCAGGACCGAGGAGGCAGGATGGAGGATAGAGGACGGAGGATAGTGGACGGAGGATAGTGGACGGAGGATAGTGGACGGAGGAGAGAGGACGAAGGACAGAGGGCGGAGGAGAGAGGGCGGAGGATAGTGGACTGAGGAGAGAGGACGAAGGAGAGAGGGCGGAGGAGGGAGGACCGAGGGCGGAGGAGGGAGGACGGAGGAGAGAGGACGAAGGAGAGAGGACGGAGGATAGTGGACTGAGGAGAGAGGGCGGAGGAGAGAGGGCGGAGGATGGAGGGCGGAGGAGGGAGGACCGAGGGGTGAGGACCGTGGAGGGAGGACGGAGGATAGAGGGCGGAGGATAGAGGGCGGAGGATAGAGGGCGGAGGATAGAGGGCGGAGGATAGAGGGCGGAGGATAGAGGGCGGAGGATAGAGGGCGGAGGATAGAGGGCGGAGGATAGAGGGCGGAGGATAGAGGGCGGAGGACAGAGGGCGGAGGATGGAGGATGGAGGACGGAGGATAGAGGACGGAGGATAGAGGACGGAGGATAGAGGACGGAGGATAGAGGACGGAGGATAGAGGACGGAGGATAGAGGACGGAGGATAGAGGACGGAGGATAGAGGACGGAGGATAGAGGGAGGAGGAGAGAGGACTGAGGAGAGAGGACTGAGGAGAGAGGACTGAGGAGAGAGGACTGAGGAGAGAGGACTGAGGAGAGAGGACTGAGGAGAGAGGACTGAGGAGAGAGGACTGAGGAGAGAGGACTGAGGTGAGAGGGTGGAGGAGAGAGGGCGGAGGAGAGAGGGCGGAGGAGAGAGGGCGGAGGAGAGAGGGCGGAGGAGAGAGGGCGGAGGAGAGAGGGTGGAGGAGAGAGGACGAAGAAGGTGAGCAAATTTAATTGATAAAATGCCTGTATCTTCCTTTCCCCTCCTTTCTTCTTGTCTTCTCCCAACCCCCCCCCCCCCCTCTCTGTCCCCCCTCTCTCTCTCCCCCCCCCTCTCTCTTTCTGTCCCCCCCCCCTCTCTCTGTCCCCCCTCTCTCTCTGCCCCCCCTCTCTCTCTGTCCCCCCTCTCTCTCTGCCCCCCCCTCTCTCTTTCTGTCCCCCCCCTCTCTCTGTCCCCCCCTCTCTCTCTGTCCCCCCCCTCTCTCTGTCCCCCCCTCTCTCTATCTGCCCCCCCCCCCTCTCTCTGTCCCCCCCTCTCTCTCTGCCCCCCCCCCCCCTCCCTCCTCTCTCTGTCCCCCCCACCTCTATTTCTCTCAGAAGCGGGATGAGAGGAAAGTGAAGGATACAACAGTAAGGCTGGTGGATTTTGGCAGTGCCACGTTTGACCACGAACACCACAGCACCATCATATCTACACGCCACTACCGCGCTCCTGAAGTTATTCTGGGTAACCTACACACATCACACTCACACACTCTAATCTTGGACTATTGGCTAGCCAACATTTGTTACTGTTCCAACTCAGAGCTGGGCTGGAGTCATCCGTGTGATGTCTGGAGTATCGGCTGCATCCTGTTTGAGTACTATGAAGGCTTCACCCTATATCAGGTACTGTGTGTTTGTGTGTGTGGACATGTTTAACTATACTTGTGGGGACCAGAAGTCCCTACAAGAATAGTAAACAAATACAAATTTGACCAACTGGGGATATTTTGTTAGTCCCCACAAGGTCAAATGCTATTTCTCGGGGGTTAGAGTTAGAGTTAGGAGTTAGGGTTAGTTTAAGGGTTATGAGCGAGGGTTAGGATTAAAGTTAGTGTTAAGGTTAGGTTTTGGGGTTAGGGGTCAGGGTTTAGGGAAAACAGGATGTTGAATAGGACTGAATTGTGTGTCCCCACAATCTTAGTTACAAAAGACTGTGTGTGTGTTTGTTGTTTGTGTGATACAAGTGAAAGTGAACTAATTTGGGAGTTTATAGCTTCTGCTGACCAGTGTTTGTGTTTGTCTCAGACCCATGACAACCAGGAGCACCTGGCCATGATGGAGAGAGTACGGGGACCTCTCCCCTCTACGATGATCTGCAAGACCAGGTAACACATGATGACAGTTACACACACACACATACACACTCCTCACAGACACACATACACATACACACTCATCATAGACACATACACACTTCTCACACACACACATACACACTCCTCACAGACACACATACACACTCCTCATAGACACACATACACATACACACTCCTCATAGACACATACACACTTCTCACACACACACATACACACTTCTCACACACACACATACACACTCCTCACAGACACACATACACATACACACTCCTCATAGACACATACACACTTCTCACAGACACACATACACACTCCTCACAGACACACATACACACTCCTCACAGACACACATACACACTCCTCATAGACACACATACACACTCCTCACAGACACACATACACACACCTCATAGACACACATACACACTCCTCATAGACACACATACACACTCCTCCCAGACACACATACACACTCCTCACAGACACACATACACACTCCTCATAGACACACATACACACTCCTCACAGACACACATAGTATACACTTTGTGTGATTTGTCCTTTCAGGAAGCAGAAGTATTTTCACTGCAGGCGTCTAGACTGGAACGATAACTCCAAGGCAGGACGATACGTCAAAGACCACATTAAACCTCTATGGGTAAGTTACCCCTGAGATAAAGACACTCTAACCTGAGACTGGACTGGAACGATAACTCCAAGGCAGGACGATACGTCAAAGACCACATTAAACCTCTATGGGTAAGTTACCCCTGAGATAAAGACACTCTAACCTGAGACTGGACTGGAACGATAACTCCAAGGCAGGACGATACGTCAAAGACCACATTAAACCTCTATGGGTAAGTTAGCCCTGAGATAAAGACACTCTAACCTGAGACTGGACTGGAACGATAACTCCAAGGCAGGACGATACGTCAAAGACCACATTAAACCTCTATGGGTAAGTTAGCCCTGAGATAAAGACACTCTAACCTGAGACTGGACTGGAACGATAACTCCAAGGCAGGACGATACGTCAAAGACCACATTAAACCTCTATGGGTAAGTTAGCCCTGAGATAAAGACACTCTAACCTGAGACTGGACTGGAACGATAACTCCAAGGCAGGACGATACGTCAAAGACCACATTAAACCTCTATGGGTAAGTTAGCCCTGAGATAAAGACACTCTAACCTGAGACTGGACTGGAACGATAACTCCAGGGCAGGACGATACGTCAAAGACCACATTAAACCTCTATGGGTAAGTTAGCCCTGAGATAAAGACACTCTAACCTGAGACTGGACTGGAACGATAACTCCAAGGCAGGACGATACGTCAAAGACCACATTAAACCTCTATGGGTAAGTTAGCCCTGAGATAAAGACACTCTAACCTGAGACTGGACTGGAACGATAACTCCAGGGCAGGACGATACGTCAAAGACC
The DNA here is from genome assembly GCF_013265735.2 of Oncorhynchus mykiss. Taxonomy (NCBI): domain Eukaryota; kingdom Metazoa; phylum Chordata; class Actinopteri; order Salmoniformes; family Salmonidae; genus Oncorhynchus; species Oncorhynchus mykiss. Next base: position 18,258,766 of record NC_048566.1, on the reverse strand, counting down.
ACATTAAACCTCTATGGGTAAGTTAGCCCTGAGATAAAGACACTCTAACCTGAGACTGGACTGGAACGATAACTCCAAGGCAGGACGATACGTCAAAGACCACATTAAACCTCTATGGGTAAGTTAGCCCTGAGATAAAGACACTCTAACCTGAGACTGGACTGGAACGATAACTCCAAGGCAGGACAATTTGTCAAAGACCACATTAAACCTCTATGGGTAAGTTACCCCTGAGATAAAGACACTCTAACCTGAGACTGGACTGGAAAAGCCTTAGATACTTGGCACCTAAAGACACCAGTCTCAACGTCAACAGTGAGGAGGCGACTCCGGGATGCTGGCCTTCTAGGCAGAGTTCCTCTGTCCAGTGTCTGTGTTCTTTTGCCCATCTTAATCTTTTTTTTTTATTGGCCAGTCTGAGATATGGCTTTTTCTTTGCAACTCTGCCTAGAAGGCCAGCATTCTAGAGTCGCCTCTTCACTGTTGACGTTGAGACTGGTGTTTTGCAGGTACTATTTAATGAATCTGCCAGTTGAGGACTTGTGAGGCGTTTGTTTCTCAAACTAGACACTCTAATGTACTTGTCCTCTTGCTCAGTTGTGCACCGGGGCCTCCCACTCCTCTTTCTATTCTGGTTAGAGCCATTTTGTGCTGTTCGGTGAAAGGGGGTAGTACACAGCAATGTACAAGATCTTCAGTTTCCTGGCAATTTCTCACATGGAATAGTCTTCATGTCTCAGAACAAGAATAGACTTACGTGTTTCAGAAGAAAAGTCTTTGTTTCTGGCCCTTTTGAGCCTGTAATCGAGAACCCACAAACTGGTCTAAATAAGGCCAGTTTTATTGCTTCTTTAATCAGAACTACAGTTTTCAGCTGTGCTAACATAATTGCAAAAGGGTTTTCTAATGATCAAGTAGCCTTTTAAAATGATAAACTTGGATTAGCTAACACAACGTGCCATTGGAACACAGGAGTGATGGTTGCTGATAATGGGCCTCTGTACACCTATGTAGATATTCCATCAAAAATCAGCCGTTTCCAGCTACACTAGTCATTTACAACGTTAATAATGTCAACACTGTATTTCTGATCAATTTGATGTTATTTTAATGGACAAAAAATTTGCTTTGTGACCCCAAACTTTTGAACGGTAGTGTAGATGCCTTAGATACTTGACACCTGAAGATACCCTCTAACCTGAGACTGTACATGAAAGAATATCTGCTTGTTTGTGTTTCAATACGTAGTCATATTTCTGAACAAACCTATTCCATTACTATGAGTTTGGCTGAACACAAAATTAGGAATCCAATGTGCCATTTGTTTATTTCTGTGTTTACGTGACTAATGCTACTACTTTTTGGAAAATGTGTTGTATTTAAATAAAATAAAAACTACAAATGTATTTGGTGCTTCACTGCCTTGCAATAGGAGGTGGCTTATGCTGTGGACTTGGTCATGGCATGAGTGTATGAATGTGTGTGTGTGGACCTTAGATAACAGAGAAAATACATCCTTATTGATGTCTTTGTGTTAATTGAACCCCTCCTCTCTCTCTCTATCTCTCTCTCTCTCTCTCTTTCTCTCTCTCTACTTCAGAGATACCGGTTATCAGAAGCTAAGGAGCATCATCAGTTCTTTGACCTGTTGGAGAAGATGCTGGAGTACGAGCCCTCCAAACGCCTCTCTCTCTCCTCCGCCCTCCTCCATCCCTTCTTCCTACCACTCCGTAGGGGCAGCAAGGCCTGGGAGAGCACCCGGAACATCTGCCGATGACCACTGACCTTTAACCCTTGACATGGATGCGAGGAAGGACAGCCCAACCATGTCATACAACGTGCCGTTGTAATGTGTCAGGAAGTCGTGCTTTGTGACAAACTGGTGTCCGGAATCCCTGTGTATTATGAGGGAAATAGGCTAATCTGACCTCAGAATCCCTGTGTATTATGAGGGAAATAGGCTAATCTGACCTCAGAATCCCTGTGTATTATGAGGGAAATAGGCTAATCTGACCTCAGTGTCTGGGGCAAATGTATCCTTCTCCACCTTTAACATAAAACATGGAATGGAGAGAGTCTGTCACTTCCCTTTAGGGTTTGATTCAGTGGAGGCTGCAGAGGGGAGGACAGGCTCATAATAATGTCTGGAACGGAGTGAATGGAATGGCATCAAACCAGGTGTTTGATGTATTTGATATCATTCTACTCATTTTGCTCCATCCCTCCTCCCCTCCATCTCCTCCCCTCCCCTCATTTTGCTCCTCCCTAATTATGGTGCAACCAATCTCCTGTGGTTTGATTGGCAGTGTCCTTATGCTGATTGACAGCTTCGCTGCACAGTGGAGGCGGGCCTAGTGGCAGTGATACATGCATTATGTATGTAGAGCACGCTGTTTTAACTGCAGCATAACATTACACACACACACACACACACACACACACACACACACACACACACACACACTCTCTCTCTCTATCTATTACAGTTTTATTTTTGTAACGCTGTAACTGGAGATTGTTGTTGACACTTTTGTTTATGAGCTGTATAAACTGTTTATTAATCTATAATAATGTTGCATTTGCACAGATGGGCTCATTGCTCCCTACAAAACACACACACACACACACACACACACACACACACACACACACACACACACACACACACACACACACACACACAGCATTTCTTTTTGTAACACCAACTGGAGATATTGGTGGAATGACTTGAATAAACGATTTATTGATGGTGCTATAATAATATGAACCCTTCTACTGATATATATCCTACTAGCTGAATCACACAGACACCAACACAACACCCTGTGCTCCATTTGGACCCTGGCCTCTTTATTGCAAGCTTAGTAGGGAGCATGGTCATAAGGCTATATACTGTAGGTATGTGAGGGAGAGCAAGTGGAAGAACAAGGGAGGGAGGGAGGGAGGGAGAGGGAGGGAGGGAGGGAGGGAGGGAGGGAGGGAGGGAGGGAGGGAGAGAGAGAGAGAGAGAGAGAGAGAGAGAAGAGATAGTCTTGATGAGTTTTCTTTCTTCAGCCTTGGCAGTGCTGAGAGGTGGCTTTAAGGCAGTGCTGAGAGGTGGCTTTAAGGCAGTGCTGAGAGGTGGCTTTAAGGCAGCGCTGAGAGGTGGCTTTAAGGCAGTGCTGAGAGGTGGCTTTAAGGCAGCGCTGAGAGGTGGCTTTAAGGCAGCGCTGAGAGGTGGCTTTAAGGCAGCGCTGAGAGGTGGCTTTAAGGCAACGCTGAGAGGTGGCTTTAAGGCAGCGCTGAGAGGTGGCTTTAAGGCAGCGCTGAGAGGTGGCTTTAAGGCAGCGCTGAGAGGTGGCTTTAAGGCAACGCTGAGAGGTGGCTTTAAGGCAGCGCTGAGAGGTGGCTTTAAGGCAGTGCTGAGAGGTGGCTTTAAGGCAGTGCTGAGAGGTGGCTTTAAGGCAGTGCTGAACGTAAGCTCAGTCGGAAAGTCAACGTACGGTTAATGTAGTGAGACCTCACCGGTCTATATCTGAGTGTAGAGAGAGACACTGACAGAGGAAGTGTGTGTGTGTGACCGACTATTAGTTGAACGTTTTGGACAGGCTTCTTTATTCTCATGTGTTTGAGTGTGTGAAGCTCACAGGGGAAGCACGTGTGTTTCCCATGTCTCTGTGTGTCTTGTCAGTGAGAGCAGTCTCAGACTGAGTCATGGTAATTCACACACACTAACATTAGACAGCCCTGTTATTGTACTGGTCTGAAAGGAATGACCTTAGTACATCCCTGACCTGTGCGTGTGTATAAGAGAGAAAGAGGGAGAAACAGTGTGTGTGTTTGTTTGTTTGTTTGTTTGTTTGTTTGTTTGTGTGCGTGCGTGCGTGCGTGCTCTGGTCAGGCTGGCCGCCCTTCACATGCTGGACACTGATCCACAGTGGAATCCCTAAAGAAGCTCAGACAGCAGTGATTCTGGAAGCTCCAACACACATACACCACAGGTGGTACCTTAACTGGGGAGGACAGGCTCGTGGTAATGTCTGGAGCGGAATACGGGGAATGGTATCAAATACATTAAACACCTGGTTTCCATTTGTCTGTTCCAGCCATTATTATGAGCCGTCCTCCCCTCAGCAGCCTCCACTGACATACACACTTTACACCCTGCTAACCGTCCACCTTCCTCCTGGCTATAAATGGACTCACTACCACTCCTGACCTACTGGACTCCTTAATGTCTTGCTGCCCATGTGTCCCTGTACTCTGTCTTACCCCCCCGGCCCCCCCACCCTCCTTATGTTTGCTTGATGTTTTTTGTGATTTTCTGTCTGCTGTCTCTGTTTCTCTCTTCTTGATTATCTCTTGTCTTATTATTATGTTGTTGTTTTGTAAAGTGTGTTGTGACTTTGTTAAATGCACTTTAAATAAATTCAGATTTAATTTGATTTTTTTACAAACACATTACACAGTTTGTATAACATCTATCTTTATCATGAAATATCCCATGTAACTACTATTCTCCTAACAGTAGTTTCCAAGTATTATGTCCCTCTAAAGACACTGTAGTGTCCCTACCCAGCATCTGTGTGGTACATTGAAAGGTGTTAATGTTGCCCGTTGACTTATCTCACCCTCTGTGGCAGTAGGATGTCGTCAGTTTCAAATTTCTCCCCCTAGCGGTTATAATTATAGAAGAGCTGGTCCTAAATCTGTGCATAAGGATCTGTGACAGAGGGTCTGTGGGCTCTCTCCTCCATCTCGTTAAGGAATTAATGGTGTCCTCATCTGTCACAAACCAAGGCCCAGGGGGTTGGAGGTGAAGAGGGGGGAGGGGGAGGGGAGTGGAGAAGGGAGAGGGGGAGGGGAGAGGGGCGGTTGGATTGACTGGGAGATGGCGAACCTTGGGGGCCCCACACACACACTCTCTCCCTCCATCCCCCATGTCCTGTCTAATATGTCCTGGCTGAGCTTGAACTGTACAGATCTACTATCTTAATTTCATCACTATGTTGAGGCAGAGCATCTTCCTGCGCAGCAGAAAATGCAAACTGGTAGTGTGTTCAAGGTTTAAAAAGGCTTCTAAAGTTTGTAATTCCCATTTAAATATGTCAGATTTGATTTGCCCTAATGACCAATGTATTAATCCCTACAAAACTGTCCATAAATTATAATCCACATAATAACTCACATTTCCTGTTGTTGAAGGTTCATTTTCCTGCTGTGAGAAACTGGTCAAATGAAGATACTGTAGCAATTCCTGATGCTGCAGGATCATTTTCCTGCTGTGAGAAACTGGTCAAATGAAGATACTGTAGCAATTCCTGATGCTGCAGGATCATTTTCCTGCTGTGAGAAACTGGTCAAATGAAGATACTGTAGCAATTCCTGATGCTGCAGGAGAAGATGAATGGACACCAAGCCAAACAGCTGGCCACCTGATGTCCTTCTCAGGGTTCTGTCACATCTTTATGTCTCCTTTCATTGTGTTTTTAGTTTGTGTAATGTTATAGACACACACACACACACACACACACACACACACACACACACACACACACACACACACACACACACACACACACACACACACACACACACACACACCTACACACACACACACACACACACACACACACACACACACACACACACACACACCTACACCTACACCTACACCTACACACACACACCTACACACACACACACACACACACACACACACACACACACCTACACACACACATACACACACACACACACACACACACACACACACACACACACACACACACACACACACACACACACACACACACACCTACACACACACACACACACACACCTACACACACACACATGCATTCCTGGCACTAGCCACACGGCTAGTAAACCAGACTGTCTGTGTCCTGACAGCTGCTCTTTCTGTCCGTCTCACAACAGACCTGAGATAAACAGGGGTCATATCTCTTCTTTCAATGCTCTCTACTCCCTCACCATCCCTCCATCCATCCATCCCTCCCATACCTCCATCCCTCCCATACCTCCATCCGTACCTCCATCCCTCCCATACCTCCATCCCTCTATCCCTCCATCCATACCTCCATCCCTCTATCCCTCCCATACCATCCCTCCATCCCTTCATCCATCCCTCCATCCCTCCCTCCATCCCTCCCTCCCTTTCCATCACCTGTTCTCTCTATCTGCTGTGTCTGACTACCTGGAATGACTTGCCCTGTCAGTCTCAGGTGGTTTAGGAAAACAATTGGGGAAATGGCTGCAGAGTGCACACGGTTATGTTTCCACGCCTGTTGAAGATCCATAATGGTTGAAGTGGTGCTGTTTGAGACTAGAAGAGAATCTAGAGTATGAGAAGACATTGTCCTTTTTCCTCATTCCCGCCCCTTTTGCTGGATGGTCTTCAGATCAGTATGTAGTAACTACTGTCTTCTGCTCTGAACACAGACTGCTGTCTCATACTGACAGACTGACTTTCCCTCACGCCGTATATCTCTCTCTGTCTGCCTCTATACTCCCATTATCTACTGAACTCAGAGCCCTTCCATCCATCTGGCCTGTCTTAAACCTCCACCGTCATCCTGATCACAGCTGGTTAAACCTGATCGAAGATCACTTTGTCTTTCTGCCTTCTAATGGTTGGAGATTGGGTATTGGGATTGCATAAACAGATCCCAGACCTGTGCTTAAGGCATCATCTACCTAGAAAGCGTGAGGGATGGTAACTTGTTGGAACTTTTTAAAGGTAATAATACCCTGCCATCCTTTCTGTTTGTCACACAAGCACACAGTCAGTCAGGAGAGTGTCTAACCCAACATGACATCAGCTAATGTGTCTCTAAGTCTTCTTCATACACAGGGTGCAGTCCCTGTTTCTGCTAACGAGATTCCCCTCGTTAAGTCCATAAGGAGGTCATCTCAAGGGGGGGTAATAGTAAAGAGGGAGGGGTATAGAGGATGAGGGGGGAATGGGTTGAATAGTAGATCATCGGGGAGGAAAGCTGTTATTTTCACCTGAGAGGGCAATAGAACACACAGCACAAGGAGTGGAGGAGAGCAGGAAAGGAGAGCAGGAAGAACTTTGTCTGTGGGGTTGCTCTTCTCATTGCTTTCAGTTGACCTCAAGGCTTTGTGGAACTGGACTATGGGACACGGTTAGCTACAGTATATGGCCTCTGGCTGAAGCTCTAAGGACTTTGTGGGTGTTTGAGGCTCAGGCCTACTGTGGATGTCTGGGTAAGGAAGTACTGGACTGGGCTTGTGTGTGTCTATCTGAAACGCTGCACATGCTGTCTGGGTGTAATCTCTAACTGCCTGTTTGTGTCCTTGTCCTTGTAGGTACTGAGCCCCTGAGTCATTGTCTATGAATACACTGGCTGTCTGTACTGTAGTGAGTGTGTCCAAGCCAGCTAACCTCAAGGAGGAAGATGTGGGAGATGCGCACAGACACAAACATATGTCCTACAGAACACGAATGAAAAAGGACACTCTTTGATGCTTCTGAGTGTGAAGTAACACACATAGGTTACACTACAGAGAGTTCTGGACGTACCCTCTCTTTCTCTCACACACACACACACACACACACACACACACACACACACACACACACACACACACACACACACACACACACACACACACACACACACACACACATACACACACTCTATAACAGACACCCTGAGACATGGATACTATGGTGAAGCAGTCTCTGGCGGTGCCCATGAAGAAGCTGTCCAGCTGTGTGACAGGAGTGAAGGAGAGAGAGGTGTGGGCCAGGCGCAGGGCCAAGAGGTGGACAGGAGGAGTAAAGAGCAGCCCTCCACGGACGGGACAGACCTCCGTCACACGCTCCTACCAAACTGACCTGGAGAAAGAGAGGTGAGTGACTGCAAACATAACTACAACATGACCACTGTGGTCAATGTGGAGATTAGAAACAACACCATGAGGAGATTATGGATGAAAACCAGCTTGGTAACAGACAGGTTGGGGGTTGGCGGTGATGGGTTTTAGGGCAGGGATGTATTTATGTTTGTGTGTGTGTCTGTCTATGTGTTACATGTAGTTGTGTTGATTCCAGGAAGCTGAGGGAAGCCCTGAATGCTCAGAAGCACGCAGAGAGAGCCGCCATGAGGGATCACTTCAGGAAGAAGTACCAGCTCTCCAAGGTTAGTGTGTTGCATTAGCAGAACAAATTATACCCCTATCTCCTAGCCCTATCTCCTAGCCCTATCTCCTAGCCCCTATCTCCTAGCCCCTATCTCCTAGCCCCTATCTCCTAGCCCTATATCCTAGCCCCTATATCCTAGCCCCTATCTCCTAGCCCCTATCTCCTAGCTCCTATCTCCTAGCCCCTATCTCCTAGCCCCTATCTCCTAGACCCTATCTCCTAGACCCTATCTCCTATCTCCTAGCCCTTAGCCCCTATCTCCTAGCCCCTAGCCCTTAGCCCCTATCACCTAGACCCTATCTCCTATCTCCTAGCCCTTAGCCCCTATCTCCTAGCCCCATACCCATAACCCTTAAAGCAGTGCTATATTTAAACTGTATTTTTTCCTCGTCACCCTACCCCTCTCTTCCCAACTCTCTTCCCAACCCCCAGAGTTCCAAGGACACCAGCCACCTGAGTGCGGCGCAAGGGAAAGTGGCACTCCCCCGTCAACTGGCTAAACTGATTGGTCCTGAGACCCCGGCCAAGGACGATGGCTACAGCCTGCTGAGCGCCTTCCAAGGCCTCAACTTCAACATGGGGATGCTTGGAGGCAAGCAGACCAAGTCGTCCACTCCAATGTCAGTCAACGGAGAGGCCTGCAAAGTCATGTGATCAAAGAGAACATACTAGATACTACACAGAATCAACCTGCAACATGCTAAAAACATGCATTATGCCTAAATGATGAAGAATAACATTTTAACACAACGTAGTAGCAGATTGGAGGGAACACATTGACAGACGACTTTGTCACAGTTGCTCCTCTATCCCTTTATCTCCTTATCTGTCTTTAACTCTCTCTTCCCCCCTCTTCCTCTCTCTCTCTCTTCACCCCTCTCCCTCTCTCTCCCCACCCCTGTCTCTCTCTCCACCCCTCTCTCTCTCTCCACCCCTCTCTCCCGCTCTCCCTCTCTCTCTTCGCCCTTTCTCTCTCTTTCTTCACACCCCCCTCTCTCGCTCTCTCTCTCTCTTTTCACCCCTCTCTCTCTCCACCTCTCTCTCTCTTTCTCTCTTTCTTCACCCCCGCTCTCTCTCTCTTCAACCTTCTCTCTCCCTTCACCCGCCTCTCTCTCTCCCTCTCTCTCACACCAACCCCCCCCCATCTCTCTCACTCTCTCTCGCTGAGTTATCTGCTGATCAGATTGTTGACAATAGAGCCAGGCTGTGAGGACGACTCGTCAGGGGAAATGATGTCATGAATGACGTCATCCCTGTGTCACTGATAGCAGGACATGGCTGTCATTGTTACTATTTGCATAGAACTGGTCTGGACCATACAGGAACTAACTGGATGAAACTGGATTGGACCTGTTACAGATCATTAGGCCCATTTGGGGCCCACACACACAGGGAAGGAATCCTTACAAGATTATAACCTTAAGTGTTGTTTTCACATATACTTCACTTTTCAGTTCCTTGTTCCCAAATATTTGTCTTGTTAATCTTTGTTTTGCACATAACCTTTGACTTTTGTGGTGTACATAAGTCAAACGCTGTCCTTATTATGTTGTTACAAAGAAACTGTTAATAAAGACTAGTTTGGTACTGACGTTCTACAGAGATGTGTGTGTGTGTGACTGTAGGTGTGTGTGAGTGTGTGTTCCTGCGTGTCTGTGTGTGACTATGAGTGTTTGTGACTGTGTGTGCGTGTGTTAATCCTACACCATTCTGACATTTTTGTTGTGCTGTTTCTCTTGAACTTTGACCTTCTGAGACATAAATCATCACCTCTATCAGCTCTATGAGAGATGGAGGACAAACAGACGAAGGAGGAGAGGAGGGAGGGATGGAGCAATAATTGAGAAGAAAAAAGCACATTTGCGCTGTAGAGAGTGGAGAGTAGCGGTGAAGCTATGAGAGTCTGTGAGGGTCATCCCTACCTCAGACCATGTGGAGTGTATCTGTGAGGGTCATCCCTACCTCAGACCATGTGGAGTGTATCTGTGAGCCCGTCCGTGTTCCAGGGGATACAGGGGATGTGTGTGTCCGTGCGACAAGCAGCGTGTGTGAGGATACAGAGGGGGATGTGTGTGTGTCCGGCGGGGACAGTGGCAGGGCTCGGTGTGGAGGGGGTAAACCCTGCCAGAGGGGGTCCTGCGGAGAGGGGTGGAGGTAGAGGGCTGAGGCGGTTTGAGGAGATCCCCCACACGGGCAGCAGTGGCTGGCTCAACCTGGTGAAGTTCTGGAGAGAAGACAGATTTAAACTATTACACAAACACATGGAGAGGACCTTCAACACCCTTGGCCCCATTTACAGGTACCTGTGTGTGTGTGCATGTGCGTGGTTGCGTGTGTGTTTGTATGAACGTGTGTGTGGCAGTGTGATACTGTGGGCCCTACCAGCTCTCACAGTCTCACATCATGTTTCTCAAACATACATTTTCAAAGTTAATCCAAATGTCAAATGTTAAAGTTTTTAAGGTTAAGTTCAGGCATTAACTCTGAAAGGTTAAGGTATTAACTCTGAAAGGTTAAGGTATTAACTCTGAAAGGTTAAGGTATTAACTCTGAATGGTTAAGGTACTAACTCTGAAAGGTTAAGGTATTAACTCTGAATGGTTAAGGTACTAACTCTGAATGGTTAAGGTACTAACTCTGAACGGTTAAGGTATTAACTCTGAATGGTTAAGGTGCTAACTCTGAACGGTTAAGGTACTAACGGTTAAGGTATTAACTCTGAAAGGTTAAGGTACTAACTCTGAAAGGTTAAGGTATTAACTCTGAAAGGTTAAGGTACTAACTCTGAACGGTTAAGGTACTAACTCTGAATGGTTAAGGTACTAACTCTGAATGGTTAAGGTACTAACTCTGAACGGTTAAGGTACTAACTCTGAATGGTTAAGGTAGTAACTCTGAAAGGTTAAGGTAGTAACTCTGAAAGGTTAAGGTATTAACTCTAAACGGTTATGGTACTAACTCTGAACGGTTAAGGTACTAACTCTGAATGGTTAAGGTACTAACTCTGAACGGTTAAGGTATTAACTCTGAATGGTTAAGGTACTAACTCTGAACGGTTAAGGTATTAACTCTGAAAGGTTAAGGTACTAACTCTGAAAGGTTAAGGTACTAACTCTGAAAGGTTAAGGTACTAACTCTGAACGGTTAAGGTACTAACTCTGAATGGTTAAGGTACTAACTCTGAATGGTTAAGGTACTAACTCTGAACGGTTAAGGTACTAACTCTGAATGGTTAAGGTAGTAACTCTGAAAGGTTAAGGTAGTAACTCTGAAAGGTTAAGGTATTAACTCTGAAAGGTTAAGGTATTAACTCTGAAAGGTTAAGGTAGTAACTCTGAAAGGTTAAGGTAGTAACTCTGAAAGGTTAAGGTATTAACTCTGAAAGGTTAAGGTAGTAACCGTTGGAATCAGAGGCAGATGCTGACACCCATCCACCATCCTCATCCACAACTCTCTGACAAAACTGAAACCTACTTGAAGGTAACTGTTGCCCCTGGTGTTCAGTTTCCACGTCATCTCCCAATGTCCTTAGACATGGATGGACGTTGAATACTGACTTGTATCACTGGTGACCTGGCTGGTGTCCATCCACAGGGTCTTGTACTATGGTGTGTGTGTGTGTGTGTGTGTGTGTGTGTGTGTGTGTGTGTGTGTGCTGTCATGTTTTATGTACTGTGTCGGGTGTGTCACCAACAGGGAGCGTCTGGGCACCCAGAGCACTGTGAATATCCTGCTGCCGTCTGACATCAGTGAGCTGTTCCGCTCTGAGGGCCTTCACCCCCGACGCATGACCCTGCAGCCATGGGCCACACACAGAGAGACACGGCAGCACAGCAAGGGAGTCTTCCTCAAGTACATACCTGTGTGTGTGTGCGTGTGTGTGTGTGTGTGTGTGTGTGTGTGTGTGTGGTCCTCTCTACCACCAGGAACGGGACAGAGTGTATGGAGGGTGGGAATATAGTCAGTAATTTGACTGTGGTCCTCTCTACCACCAGGAACGGGACAGAGTGTATGGAGGGTGGGAATATAGTCAGTAATTTGACTGTGGTCCTCTCTACCACCAGGAACGGGACAGAGTGTATGGAGGGTGGGAATATAGTCAGTAATTTGACTGTGGTCCTCTCTACCACCAGGAACGGGACAGAGTGTATGGAGGGTGGGAATATAGTCAGTAATTTGACTGTGGTCCTCTCTACCACCAGGAACGGGACAGAGTGTATGGAGGGTGGGAATATAGTCAGTAATTTGACTGTGGTCCTCTCTACCACCAGGAACGGGGCAGAGTGTATGGAGGGTGGGAATATAGTCAGTAATTTGACTGTGGTCCTCTCTACCACCAGGAACGGGGCAGAGTGTATGGAGGGTGGGAATATAGTCAGTAATTTGACTGTGGTCCTCTCTACCACCAGGAACGGGACAGAGTGTATGGAGGGTGGGAATATAGTCAGTAATTTGACTGTGGTCCTCTCTACCACCAGGAACGGGACAGAGTGTATGGAGGGTGGGAATATAGTCAGTAATTTGACTGTGGTCCTCTCTACCACCAGGAAAGGGGCAGAGTGTATGGAGGGTGGGAATATAGTCAGTAATTTGACTGTGGTCCTCTCTACCACCAGGAACGGGGCAGAGTGGCGTGCCGACCGTCTCCTGCTCAACAGGGAGGTGATGATGGCTCCTGCCGTACGTCGCTTCCTGCCCCTCCTAGACGAAGTAGCGAGGGATTTCTGTTGTCAGCTAGCGACCCGTGTGGAGAAAGACGGAGGAAAGGAGGAGAGGGGGCACAGTCTGACTATCGACCCCAGCCCTGACCTCTTCCGCTTCGCCCTGGAAGGTTGTCTTCTTTCACATTTTCATTTTGTGTGGACGTGTTGGTGTGGATGTGGTGGTGTGGATGTGTTGGTGTGGATGTGTGTTAGTGTGGATGTGTTGGTGAGGATGTGTGTTAGTGTGGATGTGTTGGTGTGGATGTGTGTTAGTGTGGACTTGTTGGTGTGGATGTGTTAGTGTGGATGTGTTGGTGTGGATGTGTGTTAGTGTGGATGTGTTGGTGTGGATGTGTTAGTGTGGACGTGTTGGTGTGGATGTGTGTTAGTGTGGATGTGTTAGTGTGGATGTGTTGGTGTGGATGTGTGTTAGTGTGGATGTGTTGGTGTGGATGTGTGTTAGTGTAGATTTGTGTTAGTGTGGACGTGTTGGTGTGGATGTGTGTTAGTGTGGATGTGTTGGTGTGGATGTGTGTTAGTGTGGATGTGTTGGTGTGGATGTGTGTTAGTGTGGATGTGTTAGTGTGGACGTGTTGGTGTGGATGTTGGTGTGGATGTGTGTTAGTGTGGATGTGTTGGTGTGGATGTGTGTTAGTGTGGATGTGTTAGTGTGGATGTGTTAGTGTGGATGTGTTGGTGTGGATGTGTGTTGGTGTGGATGTGTGTTAGTGTGGATGTGTTAGTGTGGATGTGTGTTAGTGTGGACGTGTGGACGTGTTGGTGTGGATGTGTGTTAGTGTGGATGTGTTGGTGTGGATGTGTGTTAGTGTGGATGTGTTAGTGTGGATGTGTTGGTGTGGATGTGTTGGTATGGATGTGTGTTATTTTGGATGTGTGTTGGTGTGGATGTGTGTTAGTGTGGATGTGTTAGTGTGGATGTGTGTTAGTGTGGACGTGTTGGTGTGGATGTGTGTTAGTATGGATGTGTTGGTGTGGATGTGTTAGTGTGGATGTGTTGGTGTGGATGTGTTAGTGTGGATGTGTTGGTGTGGATGTGTGGATGTGTTGGTGTGGATGTGTTGGTGTGGATGTGTTGGTGTGGATGTGTTAGTGTGGATGTGTGTTAGTGTGGATGTGTTGGTGTGGATGTGTATTGATGTGGACGTGTTGGTGTGGATGTGTGTTAGTGTGGATGTGTTAGTGTGGATGTGTTGGTGTGGATGTGTTAGTGTGGATGTGTTGGTGTGGATGTGTGTTAGTGTGGATGTGTTGGTGTGGATGTGTTAGTGTGGATGTGTTGGTGTGGATGTGTGTTAGTGTGGATGTGTGTTAGTCTGGATGTGTTGGTGTGGATGTGTGTTAGTGTGAATGTGTTGGTGTGGATGTGTGTTAGTGTAGATGTGTGTTAGTGTGGACGTGTTGGTGTGGATGTGTGTTAGTGTGGATGTGTTGGTGTGGATGTGTGTTAGTGTGGATGTGTTAGTGTGGATGTGTGTTAGTGTGGATGTGTTGGTGTGGATGTGTGTTATTTTGGATGTGTGTTGGTGTGGATGTGTGTTAGAGTGGATGTGTTAGTGTGGATGTGTTAGTGTGGATGTGTTGGTGTGGATGTGTGTTAGTGTGGATGTGTTAGTGTGGATGTGTTGGTGTGGATGTGTGTTAGTGTGGACGTGTTGGTGTGGATTTGTGTTAGTGTGGATGTGTTGGTGTGGATGTGTTAGTGTGGATGTGTTGGTGTGGATGTGTTGGTGTGGATGTGTGTTAGTGTGGATGTGTTAGTGTGGATGTGTGTTAGTGTGGATGTGTTGGTGTGGATGTGTGTTATTTTGGATGTGTGTTGGTGTGGATGTGTGTTAGAGTGGATGTGTTAGTGTGGATGTGTTAGTGTGGATGTGTTGGTGTGGATGTGTGTTAGTGTGGATGTGTTAGTGTGGATGTGTTGGTGTGGATGTGTGTTAGTGTGGACGTGTTGGTGTGGATTTGTGTTAGTGTGGATGTGTTGGTGTGGATGTGTTAGTGTGGATGTGTTGGTGTGGATGTGTTAGTGTGGATGTGTGGATGTGTTGGTGTGGATGTGTTGGTGTGGATGTGTTGCTGTGGATGTGTTAGTGTGGATGTGTTGGTCTGGATGTGTGTTGGTGTGGATGTGTGTTAGTGTGGATGTGTGTTAGTGTGGATGTGTGTTAGTGTGGATGTGTGTTAGTGTGGACGTGTTGGTGTGGATGTGTGTTAGTGTGGATGTGTTAGTGTGGATGTGTTGGTGTGGATGTGTGTTAGTGTGGATGTGTGTTAGTGTGGATGTGTTGGTGTGGATGTGTGTTATTTTGGATGTGTGTTGGTGTGGATGTGTGTTAGTGTGGATGTGTTAGTGTGGATGTGTTAGTGTGGATGTGTTGGTGTGGATGTGTGTTAATGTGGACGTGTTGGTGTGGATTTGTGTTAGTGTGGATGTGTTGGTGTGGATGTGTTGGTGTGGATGTGTTAGTGTGTTAGTGTGGATGTGTTGGTGTGGATGTGTTGGTGTGGATGTGTGTTAGTGTGGATGTGTTGGTGTGGATGTGTTAGTGTGGATGTGTTGGTGTGGATGTGTGTTAGTGTGGATGTGTGTTAGTCTGGATGTGTTGGTGTGGATGTGTGTTAGTGTGGATGTGTGTTAGTGTGGATGTGTTGGTGTGGATGTGTTAGTGTGGATGTGTTGGTGTGGATGTGTTGGTGTGGATGTGTGTTAATGTGGATGTGTTAGTGTGGGCGTGTTGGTGTGGATGTGTGTTGGTGTGGATGTGTGTTAGTGTGGATGTGTTGGTCTGGATGTGTGTTGGTGTGGATGTGTTAGTGTGGATGTGTTAGTGTGGATGTGTTGGTGTGGATGTGTGTTAGTGTGGACGTGTTGGTGTGGATGTGTGTTAGTGTGGATGTGTTGGTGTGGATGTGTTAGTGTGGATGTGTGGATGTGTTGGTGTGGATGTGTGTTATTTTGGATGTGTGTTGGTGTGGATGTGTGTTAGTGTGGATGTGTTAGTGTGGATGTGTTAGTGTGGATGTGTTGGTGTGGATGTGTGTTAGTGTGGATGTGTTAGTGTGGATGTGTTGGTGTGGATGTGTGTTAGTGTGGACGTGTTGGTGTGGATTTGTGTTAGTGTGGATGTGTTGGTGTGGATGTGTTAGTGTGGATGTGTGGATGTGTTTGTGTGGATGTGTTGGTGTGGATGTGTTGGTGTGGATGTGTTAGTGTGGATGTGTGTTAGTGTGGATGTGTGGATGTGTTGGTGTGGATGTGTTGGTGTGGATGTGTGTTAGTGTGGATGTGTTAGTGTGGATGTGTTGGTCTGGATGTGTGTTGGTGTGGATGTGTGTTAGTGTGGATGTGTGTTAGTGTGGATGTGTTAGTGTGGATGTGTTGGTGTGGATGTGTTAGTGTGGATGTGTTGGTGTGGATGTGTGTTAGTGTGGATGTGTTGGTGTGGATGTGTTAGTGTGGATGTGTTGGTGTGGATGTGTGTTAGTGTGGATGTGTGTTAGTCTGGATGTGTTGGTGTGGATGTGTGTTAGTGTGAATGTGTTGGTGTGGATGTGTGTTAGTGTGGATGTGTTGGTGTGGATGTGTGTTAGTGTGGATGTGTGTTAGTGTGGATGTGTTAGTGTGGATGTGTTGGTGTGGATGTGTTAGTGTGGATGTGTTGGTGTGGATGTGTGTTAGTGTGGATGTGTTGGTGTGGATGTGTTAGTGTGGATGTGTTGGTGTGGATGTGTGTTAGTGTGGATGTGTTAGTGTGGATGTGTTGGTGTGGATGTGTTAGTGTGGATGTGTTGGTGTGGATGTGTGTTAGTGTGGATGTGTTGGTGTGGATGTGTTAGTGTGGATGTGTTGGTGTGGATGTGTTAGTGTGGATGTGTTAGTGTGGACGTGTTGGTGTGGATGTGTGTTAGTGTGGATGTGTTGGTGTGGATGTGTGTTAGTGTGGATGTGATGGTGTGGATGTGTGTTAGTGTGGTTGTGTTAGTGTGGGCTTGTTGGTGTGGATGTGAGTTGGTGTGGATGTGTGTTAGTGTGGATATGTTGGTCTGGATGTGTGTTGGTGTGGATGTGTTAGTGTGGATGTGTTGGTGTGGATGTGTGTTAGTGTGGACGTGTTGGTGTGGATGTGTGTTAGTGTGGATGTGTTAGTGTGGATGTGTTGGTGTGGATGTGTGTTAGTGTGGATGTGTTAGTGTGGATGTGTGTTAGTGTGGATGTGTTGGTGTGGATGTGTGTTATTTTGGATGTGTGTTGGTGTGGATGTGTGTTAGAGTGGATGTGTTAGTGTGGATGTGTTAGTGTGGATGTGTTGGTGTGGATGTGTGTTAGTGTGGATGTGTTGGTGTGGATGTGTGTTAGTGTGGACGTGTTGGTGTGGATTTGTGTTAGTGTGGATGTGTTGGTGTGGATGTGTTAGTGTGGATGTGTTGGTGTGGATGTGTTAGTGTGGATGTGTGGATGTGTTGGTGTGGATGTGTTGGTGTGGATGTGTTGCTGTGGATGTGTTAGTGTGGATGTGTTGGTCTGGATGTGTGTTGGTGTGGATGTGTGTTAGTGTGGATGTGTGTTAGTGTGGATGTGTGTTAGTGTGGATGTGTGTTAGTGTGGACGTGTTGGTGTGGATGTGTGTTAGTGTGGATGTGTTAGTGTGGATGTGTTGGTGTGGATGTGTGTTAGTGTGGATGTGTGTTAGTGTGGATGTGTTGGTGTGGATGTGTGTTATTTTGGATGTGTGTTGGTGTGGATGTGTGTTAGTGTGGATGTGTTAGTGTGGATGTGTTGGTGTGGATGTGTTGGTGTGGATGTGTGTTAATGTGGACGTGTTGGTGTGGATTTGTGTTAGTGTGGATGTGTTGGTGTAGATGTGTTGGTGTGGATGTGTTAGTGTGTTAGTGTGGATGTGTTGGTGTGGATGTGTTGGTGTGGATGTGTGTTAGTGTGGATGTGTTGGTGTGGATGTGTTAGTGTGGATGTGTTGGTGTGGATGTGTGTTAGTGTGGATGTGTGTTAGTCTGGATGTGTTGGTGTGGATGTGTGTTAGTGTGGATGTGTGTTAGTGTGGATGTGTTGGTGTGGATGTGTTAGTGTGGATGTGTTGGTGTGGATGTGTGTTAGTGTGGATGTGTTAGTGTGGGCGTGTTGGTGTGGATGTGTGTTGGTGTGGATGTGTGTTAGTGTGGATGTGTTGGTCTGGATGTGTGTTGGTGTGGATGTGTTAGTGTGGATGTGTTAGTGTGGATGTGTTGGTGTGGATGTGTGTTAGTGTGGACGTGTTGGTGTGGATGTGTGTTAGTGTGGATGTGTTAGTGTGGATGTGTTGGTGTGGATGTGTGTTAGTGTGGATGTGTTAGTGTGGATGTGTGTTAGTGTGGATGTGTTGGTGTGGATGTGTGTTATTTTGGATGTGTGTTGGTGTGGATGTGTGTTAGTGTGGATGTGTTAGTGTGGATGTGTTGGTGTGGATGTGTTGGTGTGGATGTGTGTTAGTGTGGATGTGTTAGTGTGGATGTGTTGGTGTGGATGTGTGTTAGTGTGGACGTGTTGGTGTGGATTTGTTGGTGTGGATGTGTGTTAGTGTGGATGTGTTAGTGTGGATGTGTTGGTGTGGATGTGTGTTAGTGTGGACGTGTTGGTGTGGATTTGTGTTAATGTGGATGTGTTGGTGTGGATGTGTTGGTGTGGATGTGTTGGTGTGGATGTGTTAGTGTGGATGTGTGGATGTGTTGGTGTGGATGTGTTGGTGTGGATGTGTTGGTGTGGATGTGTTAGTGTGGATGTGTGTTAGTGTGGATGTGTGAATGTGTTGGTGTGGATGTGTTGGTGTGGATGTGTTAGTGTGGATGTGTTGGTCTGGATGTGTGTTGGTGTGGATGTGTGTTAGTGTGGATGTGTGTTAGTGTGGATGTGTGTTAGTGTGGACGTGTTGGTGTGGATGTGTGTTAGTGTGGATGTGTTAGTGTGGATGTGTTGGTGTGGGTGTGTGTTAGTGTGGATGTGTGTTAGTGTGGATGTGTTGTGTGGATGTGTGTTATTTTGGATGTGTGTTGGTGTGGATGTGTGTTAGTGTGGATGTGTTAGTGTGGATGTGTTAGTGTGGATGTGTTGGTGTGGATGTGTGTTAATGTGGACGTGTTGGTGTGGATTTGTGTTAGTGTGGATGTGTTGGTGTGGATGTGTTGGTGTGGATGTGTTAGTGTGGATGTGTGGATGTGTTGGTGTGGATGTGTTGGTGTGGATGTGTTAGTGTGGATGTGTGTTAGTGTGGATGTGTTGGTGTGGATGTGTATTGGTGTGGATGTGTATTGGTGTGGATGTGTGTTAGTGTGGATGTGTTGGTGTGGATGTGTTGGTGTGGATGTGTGTTAGTGTGGATGTGTTAGTGTGGATGTGTTAGTGTGGATGTGTTGGTGTGGATGTGTGTTAGTGTGGATGTGTGTTAGTCTGGATGTGTTGGTGTGGATGTGTGTTATTGTGGATGTGTGTTAGTGTGGATGTGTTGGTGTGGATGTGTTAGTGTGGATGTGTTGGTGTGGATGTGTTGGTGTGGATGTGTGTTAGTGTGGATGTGTTAGTGTGGGCGTGTTGGTGTGGATGTGTGTTGGTGTGGATGTGTGTTAGTGTGGATGTGTTGGTCTGGATGTGTGTTGGTGTGGATGTGTTAGTGTGGATGTGTTAGTGTGGATGTGTTGGTGTGGATGTGTGTTAGTGTGGATGTGTTGGTGTGGATGTGTGTTAGTGTGGATGTGTTAGTGTGGATGTGTTGGTGTGGATGTGTGTTAGTGTGGATGTGTTAGTGTGGATGTGTGTTAGTGTGGATGTGTTGGTGTGGATGTGTGTTATTTTGGATGTGTGTTGGTGTGGATATGTGTTAGTGTGGATGTGTTAGTGTGGATGTGTTAGTGTGGATGTGTTGGTGTGGATGTGTGTTAGTGTGGATGTGTTAGTGTGGATGTGTTGGTGTGGATGTGTGTTAGTGTGGACGTGTTGGTGTGGATTTGTGTTAGTGTGGATGTGTTGGTGTGGATGTGTTGGTGTGGATGTGTTGGTGTGGATGTGTTAGTGTGGATGTGTGGATGTGTTGGTGTGGATGTGTTGGTGTGGATGTGTTAGTGTGGATGTGTGTTAGTGTGGATGTGTGGATGTGTTGGTGTGGATGTGTTGGTGTGGATGTGTTAGTGTGGATGTGTTAGTGTGGATGTGTTGGTCTGGATGTGTGTTGGTGTGGATGTGTGTTAGTGTGGATGTGTGTTAGTGTGGATGTGTGTTAGTGTGGATGTGTGTTAGTGTGGACGTGTTGGTGTGGATGTGTGTTAGTGTGGATGTGTTAGTGTGGATGTGTTGGTGTGGATGTGTGTTAGTGTGGATGTGTGTTAGTGTGGATGTGTGTTGGTGTGGATGTGTGTTAGTGTGGATGTGTTAGTGTGGATGTGTTAGTGTGGATGTGTTGGTGTGGATGTGTGTTAATGTGGACGTGTTGGTGTGGATTTGTGTTAGTGTGGATGTGTTGGTGTGGATGTGTTGGTGTGGATGTGTTGGTGCGGATGTGTTAGTGTGGATGTGTGGATGTGTTGGTGTGGATGTGTTGGTGTGGATGTGTTAGTGTGGATGTGTGTTAGTGTGGATGTGTTGGTGTGGATGTGTATTGGTGTGGATGTGTATTGGTGTGGATGTGTTGGTGTGGATGTGTGTTAGTGTGGATGTGTTAGTGTGGGCGTGTTGGTGTGGATGTGTGTTGGTGTGGATGTGTGTTAGTGTGGATGTGTTGGTCTGGATGTGTGTTGGTGTGGATGTGTTAGTGTGGATGTGTTAGTGTGGATGTGTTGGTGTGGATGTGTGTTAGTGTGGACGTGTTGGTGTGGATGTGTGTTAGTGTGGATGTGTTAGTGTGGATGTGTTGGTGTGGATGTGTGTTAGTGTGGATGTGTTAGTGTGGATGTGTGTTAGTGTGGATGTGTTGGTGTGGATGTGTGTTATTTTGGATGTGTGTTGGTGTGGATGTGTGTTAGTGTGGATGTGTTAGTGTGGATGTGTTAGTGTGGATGTGTTGGTGTGGATGTGTGTTAGTGTGGATGTGTTGGTGTGGATGTGTGTTAGTGTGGACGTGTTGGTGTGGATTTGTGTTAGTGTGGATGTGTTGGTGTGGATGTGTTGGTGTGGATGTGTTGGTGTGGATGTGTTAGTGTGGATGTGTTGGTGTGGATGTGTTGGTGTGGATGTGTTGGTGTGGATGTGTTAGTGTGGATGTGTGTTAGTGTGGATGTGTGGATGTGTTGGTGTGTATGTGTAGTGTGGATGTGTTAGTGTGGATGTGTTGGTCTGGATGTGTGTTGGTGTGGATGTGTGTTAGTGTGGATGTGTGTTAGTGTGGATGTGTGTTAGTGTGGACGTGTTGGTGTGGATGTGTGTTAGTGTGGATGTGTTGGTGTGGATGTGTGTTAGTGTGGATGTGTGTTAGTGTGGATGTGTGTTAGTGCGGATGTGTTGGTGTGGATGTGTGTTATTTTGGATGTGTGTTGGTGTGGATGTGTGTTGGTGTGGATGTGTTAGTGTGGATGTGTTAGTGTGGATGTGTTGGTGTGGATGTGTGTTAATGTGGACGTGTTGGTGTGGATTTGTGTTAGTGTGGATGTGTTGGTGTGGATGTGTTGGTGTGGATGTGTTGGTGTGGATGTGTTAGTGTGGATGTGTGGATGTGTTGGTGTGGATGTGTTGGTGTGGATGTGTGTTAGTGTGGATGTGTTAGTGTGGGCGTGTTGGTGTGGATGTATGTTGGTGTGGATGTGTGTTAGTGTGGATGTGTTGGTCTGGATGTGTGTTGGTGTGGATGTGTTAGTGTGGATGTGTTAGTGTGGATGTGTTAGTGTGGATGTGTGTTAGTGTGGATGTGTTGGTGTGGATGTGTATTGGTGTGGATGTGTATTGGTGTGGATGTGTGTTAGTGTGGATGTGTTGGTGTGGATGTGTTGGTGTGGATGTGTGTTAGTGTGGATGTGTTGGTGTGGATGTGTTAGTGTGGATGTGTTGGTGTGGATGTGTGTTAGTGTGGATGTGTGTTAGTCTGGATGTGTTGGTGTGGATGTGTGTTATTGTGGATGTGTGTTAGTGTGGATGTGTTGGTGTGGATGTGTTAGTGTGGATGTGTTGGTGTGGATGTGTTGGTGTGGATGTGTGTTAGTGTGGATGTGTTAGTGTGGGCGTGTTGGTGTGGATGTGTGTTGGTGTCGATGTGTGTTAGTGTGGATGTGTTGGTCTGGATGTGTGTTGGTGTGGATGTGTTAGTGTGGATGTGTTAGTGTGGATGTGTTGGTGTGGATGTGTGTTAGTGTGGATGTGTTGGTGTGGATGTGTGTTAGTGTGGATGTGTTAGTGTGGATGTGTTGGTGTGGATGTGTGTTAGTGTGGATGTGTTAGTGTGGATGTGTTGGTGTGGATGTGTGTTAGTGTGGATGTGTTAGTGTGGATGTGTGTTAGTGTGGATGTGTTGGTGTGGATGTGTGTTATTTTGGATGTGTGTTGGTGTGGATGTGTGTTAGTGTGGATGTGTTAGTGTGGATGTGTTAGTGTGGATGTGTTGGTGTGGATGTGTGTTAGTGTGGATGTGTTAGTGTGGATGTGTTGGTGTGGATGTGTGTTAGTGTGGACGTGTTGGTGTGGATTTGTGTTAGTGTGGATGTGTTGGTGTGGATGTGTTGGTGTGGATGTGTTGGTGTGGATGTGTTAGTGTGGATGTGTGGATGTGTTGGTGTGGATGTGTTGGTGTGGATGTGTTGGTGTGGATGTGTTAGTGTGGATGTGTGTTAGTGTGGATGTGTGGATGTGTTGGTGTGGATGTGTTGGTGTGGATGTGTTAGTGTGGATGTGTTAGTGTGGATGTGTTGGTCTGGATGTGTGTTGGTGTGGATGTGTGTTAGTGTGGATGTGTGTTAGTGTGGATGTGTGTTAGTGTGGATGTGTGTTAGTGTGGACGTGTTGGTGTGGATGTGTGTTAGTGTGGATGTGTTAGTGTGGATGTGTTGGTGTGGATGTGTGTTAGTGTGGATGTGTGTTAGTGTGGATGTGTTGGTGTGGATGTGTGTTATTTTGGATGTGTGTTGGTGTGGATGTGTGTTAGTGTGGATGTGTTAGTGTGGATGTGTTAGTGTGGATGTGTTGGTGTGGATGTGTGTTAATGTGTACGTGTTGGTGTGGATTTGTGTTAGTGTGGATGTGTTGGTGTGGATGTGTTGGTGTGGATGTGTTGGTGTGGATGTGTTAGTGTGGATGTGTGGATGTGTTGGTGTGGATGTGTTGGTGTGGATGTGTTAGTGTGGATGTGTGTTAGTGTGGATGTGTTGGTGTGGATGTGTATTGGTGTGGATGTGTATTGGTGTGGATGTGTTGGTGTGGATGTGTGTTAGTGTGGATGTGTTAGTGTGGGCGTGTTGGTGTGGATGTGTGTTGGTGTGGATGTGTGTTAGTGTGGATGTGTTGGTCTGGATGTGTGTTGGTGTGGATGTGTTAGTGTGGATGTGTTAGTGTGGATGTGTTGGTGTGGATGTGTGTTAGTGTGGACGTGTTGGTGTGGATGTGTGTTAGTGTGGATGTGTTAGTGTGGATGTGTTGGTGTGGATGTGTGTTAGTGTGGATGTGTTAGTGTGGATGTGTGTTAGTGTGGATGTGTTGGTGTGGATGTGTGTTATTTTGGATGTGTGTTGGTGTGGATGTGTGTTAGTGTGGATGTGTTAGTGTGGATGTGTTAGTGTGGATTTGTTGGTGTGGATGTGTGTTAGTGTGGATGTGTTGGTGTGGATGTGTGTTAGTGTGGACGTGTTGGTGTGGATTTGTGTTAGTGTGGATGTGTTGGTGTGGATGTGTTGGTGTGGATGTGTTGGTGTGGATGTGTTAGTGTGGATGTGTTGGTGTGGATGTGTTGGTGTGGATGTGTTGGTGTGGATGTGTTAGTGTGGATGTGTGTTATTGTGGATGTGTGGATGTGTTGGTGTGTATGTGTAGTGTGGATGTGTTAGTGTGGATGTGTTGGTCTGGATGTGTGTTGGTGTGGATGTGTGTTAGTGTGGATGTGTGTTAGTGTGGATGTGTGTTAGTGTGGACGTGTTGGTGTGGATGTGTGTTAGTGTGGATGTGTTGGTGTGGATGTGTGTTAGTGTGGATGTGTGTTAGTGTGGATGTGTGTTAGTGCGGATGTGTTGGTGTGGATGTGTGTTATTTTGGATGTGTGTTGGTGTGGATGTGTGTTAGTGTGGATGTGTTAGTGTGGATGTGTTAGTGTGGATGTGTTGGTGTGGATGTGTGTTAATGTGGACGTGTTGGTGTGGATTTGTGTTAGTGTGGATGTGTTGGTGTGGATGTGTTGGTGTGGATGTGTTGGTGTGGATGTGTTAGTGTGGATGTGTGGATGTGTTGGTGTGGATGTGTTGGTGTGGATGTGTGTTAGTGTGGATGTGTTAGTGTGGGCGTGTTGGTGTGAATGTATGTTGGTGTGGATGTGTGTTAGTGTGGATGTGTTGGTGTGGATGTGTGTTAGTGTGGACGTGTTGGTGTGGATGTGTGTTAGTGTGGATGTGTTAGTGTGGATGTGTTAGTGTGGATGTGTTGGTGTGGATGTGTGTTAGTGTGGATGTGTTAGTGTGGATGTGTTGGTGTGGATGTGTGTTAGTGTGGATGTGTTGGTCTGGATGTGTGTTGGTGTGGATGTGTTAGTGTGGATGTGTTAGTGTGGATGTGTTGGTGTGGATGTGTGTTAGTGTGGACGTGTTGGTGTGGATGTGTGTTAGTGTGGATGTGTTAGTGTGGATGTGTTAGTGTGGATGTGTTGGTGTGGATGTGTGTTAGTGTGGATGTGTTAGTGTGGATGTGTTGGTGTGGATGTGTGTTAGTGTGGACGTGTTGGTGTGGATTTGTGTTAGTGTGGATGTGTTGGTGTGGATGTGTTGGTGTGGATGTGTTGGTGTGGATGTGTTAGTGTGGATGTGTGGATGTGTTGGTGTGGATGTGTTGGTGTGGATGTGTTGGTGTGGATGTGTTAGTGTGGATGTGTGTTAGTGTGGATGTGTGGATGTGTTGGTGTGGATGTGTTGGTGTGGATGTGTTAGTGTGGATGTGTTAGTGTGGATGTGTTGGTCTGGATGTGTGTTGGTGTGGATGTGTGTTAGTGTGGATGTGTGTTAGTGTGGATGTGTGTTAGTGTGGATGTGTGTTAGTGTGGACGTGTTGGTGTGGATGTGTGTTAGTGTGGATGTGTTAGTGTGGATGTGTTGGTGTGGATGTGTGTTAGTGTGGATGTGTGTTAGTGTGGATGTGTTGGTGTGGATGTGTGTTATTTTGGATGTGTGTTGGTGTGGATGTGTGTTAGTGTGGATGTGTTGGTGTGGATGTGTGTTAATGTGGACGTGTTGGTGTGGATTTGTGTTAGTGTGGATGTGTTGGTGTGGATGTGTTGGTGTGGATGTGTTAGTGTGGATGTGTTAGTGTGGATGTGTGTTAGTGTGGATGTGTTGGTGTGGATGTGTATTGGTGTGGATGTGTATTGGTGTGGATGTGTTGGTGTGGATGTGTGTTAGTGTGGATGTGTTGGTGTGGATGTGTATTGGTGTGGATGTGATGGTGTGGATGTGGTTGTGTGGTTGTGTTGGTGTGGATGTGTTAGTGTGGATGTGTTAGTGTGGATGTGTTTGTGTGGTTGTGTTGGCGTGGATGAATCTCTCTCTTTCTCAGTCTTTCTCTCTCTGTCTCTCAGTATCTCTGTCTCTGTCTCTCTCTGTCTCTCTGTCTTTCTCAGTCTCTTTCTCACGTTGTCTCTCTCTCTCAGTCTTTCTGTCTCACTCTCTCTCTCTCTCTCTCTCAGTCTCTCTGTCTTTCTCTGTGTCTCTCTTTCTCTCTTTCTCTCTCAGTCTCTCTGTCTCTCTCAGTCTCTCAGTCTCTCTGTCTCACTCTGTCTCTCTCAGTCTCTCAGTCTCTCTGTCTCTCTCTGTCTCTCTGTCGCTCTCTTTCTCTCTCAGTCTCTCAGTCTCTCTGTCTCTCTCAGTCTCTCAGTCTCTCTGTCTCTCTCTTTCTCTCTCAGTCTCTCAGTCTCTCTGTCTCTCTCTGTCTCTCTCAGTCTCTCAGTCTCTCTGTCTCTCTCTGTCTCTCTCAGTCTCTCAGTCTCTCTGTCTCACTCTCTCTCTCTGTCTTTCTGTCTCACGGTGTCTCTCTCTCTCAGTCTTTCTGTCTCACTCTGTCTCTCTCTCTCTGTCTTTGTCTCTCTCAGTCTCTCTGTCTCTCTCTGTCTCACTCGGTCTCTCTGTCTCTCTGTCTTTCTCAGTCTCTCTCTCTCTCAGTCTTTCTGTCTCTCTCGGTCTCTCTGTCTTTCTCAGTCTCTCTCTCTCTCAGTCTTTCTGTATCTCTCTCAGTTTCTCTCAGTTTCGGTTCATTTCGGTTAATTTCAATTCATTTCAATTCAATGGGATTTATTGGCATTGGAAACATGTTTAAACATATTAAATAAACAAATGTGAAATAAACAATAAAACATGTACAGTAAACACTGCATTCACAAACGTTCTAAAGGAATACATGTCATATTATGTCTATATACAGTGTTGTAACAATGTGCAAATAGTTAAAGTACAAAAGGGAAAATAAATCAACAAGGGTGTTTGTTCTAAACTGGTTGCCATTTTTTAACCTTTATTTAACTAGGCAAGTCAGTTTAAGAAAAATTATTATTTACAATGACGGTCTACACCGGTCAAACCCAAACAACGCTGGGCCAATTGTGCGCCGCCCTATGGGACTCCCAATCACAGCCAGTTGTGATCCAGCCTGGATTCAAACCAGGGTGTCTGTAGTGATGCCTCTTCTTTTTTAGTCTTCTTTTTTTTGTAATTTTATATTTTATTTAACTAGGCAAGTCAGTTAAGAACAAATTCTTATTCATAATGACGGCCTACACCGGTCAAAACCGGACGACACTAGGCCAGTCGTGCGCAGCCCTATGGGACTCCCAATCACAGATGTTGTGATCCAGCCTGGATTTGAATCAGGGTGTCTGTAGTGACGCCTGTAGCACTGAGATTGGTGTTTTACATTGTACACAGAGGATATTTTTGTCGAATTCTGCATGCGGTCTCAATTTGGTGTTTGTCCCATTTTGTGAATTCTTGGTTGGTGAGATGACCCCAGACCTCAGACCCATGAAGGGCAATGAGTACCAAAACTCCTTTAAGTATTTTTTGCCAGATCATAATTGGTATGTCAAATTTTATCTTCCTTTTGATGGCATAGAAGGCCCTTCTTGCCTTGTCTCTCAAATCGTTCACAGCTTTGTGGAAGTTACCTGTGGTGCTGATGTTTAGGCCAAGTTATGTATAGTTTTTGTGTGTTCTAGGGCAACGCTGTCTAGACGGAATTTGCATTTGTGGTCGTGACTAGTTTTGGGCCACCATTCTTTTTGTCTTACTGAGATTTACCGTCAGGAACCAGGTCTGACAGGATCTGTGCAGAAGTTCTAGGTGCTGCTGTAGGCCCTCCTTGGTTTTTTAAAAATTATTTCTTATTTATTTGATTTATTTCACCTTTATTTAACCAAGTAGGCCAGTTGTGAACAAGTTCTCATTTACAACTGCGACCTGGCCAAGATAAAGCAAAGCAGTGCGACACAAACAACAACACAGAGTTACACATAAACAAACATACAGTGTGTGCAAATGTAGAAGAGTAGGGAGGTAGGCAATAAATAGGCCCTAGAGGTGAAAATAATTACAATTTAGCATTAATACTGGAGTGATAAATGTGCAGATGATGATGTGCATCATTCTGGTTGGGGACAGAAGCACCAGATCATCAGCAAACAGCAGACATTTGACTTCAGATTCTAGTAGGGTGAGGCTGGGTGCTGCAGACTGTTTTAGTACCCTCGCCAATTCATATATATATATATATATATATATATATACAGTGCCTTGCAAAAGTATTCGGCCCCCTTGAACTTTGCGACCTTTTGCCACATTTCAGGCTTCAAACATAAAGATATAAAACTGTATTTTTTTTGTGAAGAATCAACAACAAGTGGGACACAATCATGAAGTGGAACGACATTTATTGGATATTTCAAACTTTTTTAACAAATCAAAAACTGAAAAATTGGGCGTGCAAAATTATTCAGCCCCCTTAAGTTAATACTTTGTAGCGCCACCTTTTGCTGCGATTACAGCTGTAAGTCGCTTGGGGTATGGCTCTATCAGTTTTGCACATCGAGAGACTGACATTTTTTCCCATTCCTCCTTGCAAAACAGCTCAAGCTCAGTGAGGTTGGATGGAGAGCATTTGTGAACAGCAGTTTTCAGTTCTTTCCACAGATTCTCGATTGGATTCAGGTCTGGACTTTGACTTGGCCATTCTAACACCTGGATATGTTTATTTTTGAACCATTCCATTGTAGATTTTGCTTTATGTTTTGGATCATTGTCTTGTTGGAAGACAAATCTCCGTCCCAGTCTCAGGTCTTTTGCAGACTCCATCAGGTTTTCTTCCAGAATGGTCCTGTATTTGGCTCCATCCATCTTCCCATCAATTTTAACCATCTTCCCTGTCCCTGCTGAAGAAAAGCAGGCCCAAACCATGATGCTGCCACCACCATGTTTGACAGTGGGGATGGTGTGTTCAGGGTGATGAGCTGTGTTGCTTTTACGCCAAACATAACGTTTTGCATTGTTGCCAAAAAGTTCAATTTTGGTTTCATCTGACCAGAGCACCTTCTTCCACATGTTTGGTGTGTCTCCCAGGTGGCTTGTGGCAAACCTTAAACGACACTTTTTATGGATATCTTTAAGAAATGGCTTTCTTCTTGCCACTCTTCCATAAAGGCCAGATTTGTGCAATATACGACTGATTGTTGTCCTATGGACAGAGTCTCCCACCTCAGCTGTAGATCTCTGCAGTTCATCCAGAGTGATCATGGGCCTCTTGGCTGCATCTCTGATCAGTCTTCTCCTTGTATGAGCTGAAAGTTTAGAGGGACGGCCAGGTCTTGGTAGATTTGCAGTGGTCTGATACTCCTTCCATTTCAATATTATCGCTTGCACAGTGCTCCTTGGGATGTTTAAAGCTTGGGAAAGCTTTTTGTATCCAAATCCGGCTTTAAACTTCTTCACAACAGTATCTCGGACCTGCCTGGTGTGTTCCTTGTTCTTCATGATGCTCTCTGCGCTTTTAACGGACCTCTGAGACTATCACAGTGCAGGTGCATTGATACGGAGACTTGATTACACACAGGCGGATTGTATTTATCATCATTAGTCATTTAGGTCAACATTGGATCATTCAGAGATCCTCACTGAACTTCTGGAGAGAGTTTGCTGCACTGAAAGTAAAGGGGCTGAATAATTTTGCACGCCCAATTTTTCAGTTTTTGATTTGTTAAAAAGGTTTGAAATTTCCAATAAATGTCGTTCCACTTCATGATTGTGTCCCACTTGTTGTTGATTTTATATCTTTATGTTTGAAGCCTGAAATGTGGCAAAAGGTCGCAAAGTTCAAGGGGGCCGAATACTTTCGCAAGGCACTGTATATATATGATGAAGAGGGTGGGGCTTAAGCTGCATCCCTGTCTCACTCCACAGCTCTGTGGAAAGAAATGGATGTGTTTTTGCCAATTTTACCCGCACCCTTGTCGTTTGTGTACATTTGATAATGTTGCATGTTGCATGTTTTCCCCAAACACCACTTTCCATCAATTTATATAGAAGACCCTCTACCCTTTTCTTGATATCAACAAAGCATGAGAAGACTTTGCCTTTGTTTTGTTTTGTTTGGTTGTCAATTAGGGTGTGCAGGGTGAATATGTGGACTGTCGTACAGTAATTTGGTAGAAAGCCAATTTGAAATTTTCTCAGTACATTGTTTTCAGTGAGGAAATGTACGAGTCTGCTGTTAATGATAATGCAGAGGATTTTCCCATGGCTGCTGTTGACACATATCCCACGGTAGTTATTGGGGTCAAAATTGTCTCTCTCTCTCTCTCTCTCGCTCTCTCTTCCCTCTTTTCTCCCTCCCTCTCTCTCTCTCTCTCTCTCTCTCTCTCTCTCTCTCGCTCTTCTCCCTCTGTCTCAGTCTTTCGCTCTCTCTCTCACTCTCTCTCTCTCTCTCTTCTCCCTCTGTCTCAGTCTCTCTCTCTCTCTCTTCTCCCTCTGTCTCAGTCTCTCTCTCTCTCTCTCTCTCTTCTCCCTCTGTCTCAGTCTCTCTCTCTCTCTCTCTCTCTTCTCCCTCTGTCTCAGTCTCTCTCTCTCTCTCTCTCTCTCTCTTCTCCCTCTGTCTCAGTCTTTCTCTCTCTCTCTCTCTTCTCCCTCTGTCTCAGTCTTTCTCTCTCTCTCTCTCTCTCTCTCTCTCTTCTCCCTCTTTCTCAGTCTCTCTCTCTCTCTCTCTCTCTCTCTCTCTCTCTTCTCCCTCTGTCTCAGTCTCTCTCTCTCTCTCTCTCTCTCTTCTCCCTCTGTCTCAGTCTTTCTTTCTCTCTCTCTCTCTCTTCTCCCTCTGTCTCAGTCTTTCTCTCTCTCTCTCTCTCTCTCTCTTCTCCCTCTGTCTCAGTCTCAGTCTCTCTCTCTCTCTCTCTCTCTCTCTCTCTCTCTCTCTCTCTCTCTCTCTCTTCTCCCTCTGTCTCAGTCTTTCTCTCTCTCACTCTCTCTCTCACTCTCTCTTACTCACTTCAAAATAGATTTTCCTTCAAAATACTTTAGACATCAATGATCTCTCATCAACATTCTCTTGCCCGTATTCCGTTAGGGCACAGCCTATGAAATGAGAGAATAGTAGAAGTAAATGTTTGAATATAGCCTGTTAGAGATTATCAGGAAGGCCTCTGAATTTTCTCACCAGGATCTTTGAGAGCAGCTTTGATGTGCCTGTCTGAATGTGACACATTAGTGTGTGTGTGTGTGTGTGTGTGTGTGTGTGTGTGTGTGTGTGTGTGTGTGTGTGTGTGTGTGTGAATGCAGGTATTTGTGGGGGGATAATTATTTTAGATTGGCTCACTCCACACACAGCCTTAGGGAGAGTTTACGGCGCTATTGCTGTTTGACCCAAAAAAACATTATGATGCTCTTAGACAGCATCCCATACTTCCATGACAGTTAGACAGGGCCAGCTGCTTAGCTATATCAGGGAGGGAATAGATAGATGGAAACTCTATCCCTGTGACTGACGTGGCTCTAATGTAGAACTAATATGTCTGGTGGATGGATGTCACATGATGGATGTTCTGTCTGTCTGTCTGTCTGTCTGTCTGTCTGTCTGTCTGTCTGTCTGTCTGTCTGTCTGTCTGTCTGTCTGTCTGTCTGTCTGTCTGTCTACCGTATCTGTCTATCTAGCTGTCTGTCTGTCTACCGTATCTCTCTATCTGTCTGTCTGTCTGTCTATCTGTCTGTCTGTCTGTCTACTGTATCTCTCTGTCTGTCTGTCTGTCTGTCTGTCTGTCTGTCTGTCTGTCTGTCTGTCTGTCTGTCTTTTAGGTGATTCAAGGTATCTAAATATCGTCCAGGCTAGAAATGGAAGATACAGTAGAGTCGACCACTGATGAGAACATCAGATAAACTGTATGGACGGGGGGTTTCTGAAGTTAATATCTATCTTCGCTTTCTTTCTTTACCTTTCTCCATTCTACTTCATCTCAAAATCCTCTGTTAATCACTTTTTCTCTCGTTCTCTTTCTCCAGCCAGTTGTCATGTCCTGTATGGAGAGCGTATCGGTCTCTTCTCCACCTCTCCCTCCCAGGAGTCTCAGAAGTTTATTTTTGCAGTTGAGAGAATGTTGGCCACCACCCCTCCTCTCCTCTACCTGCCCCCCCGTCTGCTGTGGCGCCTGGGCGCCCCCCTCTGGACACAACACGCCACTGCATGGGACATCATCTTCAGCCACGGTGAGACAAAAAGAAGAAAATCATCCCCAAAAGGAATGATAAACTAATGATAGTAATGACAACACTTCTCCCCTCATTCACTACCATTCCTTCTCTCCTCTCAACCCTTCTCCTTCTCTCCTATCAACCCCTCTCCTTCTCTTCTCTCAACCCTTCTCCTTCTCTTCTCTCAACCCTTCTCCTTCTCTTCTCTCAACCCTTTTCCTTCTCTTCTCTCAACCCCTCTCCTCTTCTCTCAACCTTCTTCTCTCCTCTCAACCCTTCTCCTTCTCTTCTCTCAACCCCTCTCCTTCTCTCCTCTCAAACCCTCTCCTTCTCTTCTCTCAACCCCTCTCCTTCTCTCCTCTCAACCCTTCTCCTCTTCTCTCAACCCCTCTCCTTCTCTCCTCTCAACCCTTATCCTTCTCTCCTCTCAACCCTTCTCCTTCTCTTCTCTCAACCCCTCTCCTTCTCTCCTCTCAACCCTTCTCCTTCTCTCCTCTCAAACCCTCTCCTTCTCTTCTCTCAACCCCTCTCCTTCTCTCCTCTCAACCCTTCTTCTTCTCTTCTCTCAACCCCTCTCCTTCTCTTCTCTCAACCCCTCTCCTTCTCTCCTCTCAACCCTTCTCCTTCTCTTCTCTCAACCCCTCTCCTTCTCTTCTCTCAACCCCTCTCCTTCTCTTCTCTCAACCCCTCTCCCACCTTGACCTGACTCATCTTCCTCATTCTCTCTCCTCACTGCTGTCCCCCTCACCTTCCCCGTTTCACTGTTCTGTTCCCCTTTCCTACCCCCAGCCGAGAAAAGGATCCAGAGAGGAGTCCAGCGTCTGCGCTCCACCCAGGCTGCGGGAGGTGGTAGTGGGGGTGCAGAGGGAGAGTTCACAGGGATCCTGGGTCAGTTGATGGATAAAGGACAGTTGTCTCTGGAGCTCATTAGAGCCAACATCACTGAACTCATGGCCGGGGGAGTGGACACGGTGAGTGCATGTGTGGTATGTGTGTGTGTCTAAAGCTCAGTCAGTTTGATGTGTGTACAGAATGTGTCTTACCCCACTTATATCTTGTTATGTGAAATGAGTATGTGTGTATCCTCAGACAGCAGTGCCCCTGCAGTTTGCCCTGTATGAGTTGGGTCGTAACCCGGCAGTGCAGGAACAGGTCAGAGTTCAGGTGAAGGCAGCGTGGGCAAGAGCCGGCGGTGACGCCCACAAGGCCCTGCAGGGGGCGCCACTACTGAAGGGACTCGTCAAGGAGACCCTCAGGTACAGAGAGTGTCTGCATTCATTTTAGAGATGTATATCTTTCAGTTTGATAGTTATTTGTAATCTGTACATGTCTGTGTGTGCTGTGTGGTAAAGGTTATATCCAGTGGGAATTACTGTCCAGAGATATCCAGTCAGAGACATCATCATCCAGAACTACCACATACCTGCTGGGGTGAGATCAGTCTCTGACACACAAACACACACACACAGGCACATGCATGCACGCACGCACGCACGCACGCATGCACGCACACAAGCACACACACACACACACACACACACACACACACACACACACACACACACACACACACACACACACACACACACACACACACACACACACACACACACACACACACACACTCTCTCTCTCTCTCATTTCTCAGCCATCTATCTCTCTCGTTCCCTCTCGCTCTCTTGCTCTCTCTCTCTCCCTCCCCCTGTCTTTCTCTTCCTCTCATTCCCCTTTCTCCCTCCCCCTTGCTCTCTCAGACATGTGTCCAGGCATGTCTGTATCCTCTGGGGAGAAGTCGTGACGTGTTTCAGGATCCAGAGCGTTTTGACCCTGGTCGCTGGGGGACTCAGGAGTCTGGAGAGGGGCCTGGGGGTGGTGGAGGGTTCCGCTCCCTGGCGTTTGGATTCGGGGCCAGGCAGTGTGTTGGCAGGAGGATCGCTGAGAACGAAATGCAGCTGCTACTGATGCACGTGAGTGAAGGAGGGATGGAGGTTGACAGAGAGGGAGATGAGAAAGCAAAGTGAAAAGGAAGAGAGGGATGTCAAAAAGGAGAGAATGATGTGAGAAGGAAAGACATGATGAGAGTGAAGAAGTGAAGTCTGGAGAAGATTAGTTGAATCTATGCTAATGAGTCCCACTTTCTCCTTCGCCTCCCCCCTTCCTACCCCTCATTTTCTATCCCTCTCTCTCCCTCTCTGTAGATCCTGTTGAGTTTCCGTCTCAGTGTGTCGTCTTCAGAGGAGCTCAGCACCAAATACACCCTAATCCTCCAGCCTGAAACCCCACCACGCATCACCTTCAGCACACTCTGACACACACCCACACTCACCCCCCCCCCTCCCCCCTTAACACACACACATACACACATACACCAATCGTTTAACCAACCAAACAAATCAATCATTTTATCAATCTATTATACCAGGTAATCTCAATGAACTCACCAACAGCCTTACCATATAGTCCACATGAAAACATCAAATAATAATAAAGTCCTATTTCAGGTCAATGAAAAGGCCAGTGTTTTCTTGTTCATTTCTTTTTCAGATGTTGATTAATATTTGTTACAGCGGGATAGATATACTTAGACATGAAGAAGATTAACTAATTTCACTCTCCCGAATCCAAATGGATTTCTCCCATCAAAAGCCGCAAACAATTATCAGAGATAATCGATGGTGTCCACAAGATGGCGGTAAAACCCACAGCAAAACTACATAAACAAATGATTGAAATGATTATTTTGCGAACCTGGTGCTATGCGCGTCTCCACATCCGCAAAGTTGTCTTCGTTGCTGCTGCCTGAAACTCACAGGTTGGTGTTGTTCTTCCTCTAGGTATATCTTTTAATTTGAGCTATTCAGTCTCTCTCTCTTTATTATTATACTTTTGTTTTACAACAGTTAGAATTCTGGAATATCTATGTCATTCGTTGTGAATGCATGCTGTTACAATAATTAGCTGAATCGCACAATTTTTGCAACCATTTCAAGTTGAAAAAAATAATACTACTCTGTCAGAGCTCTGCCAAGTTTAGGCTGCTAAACTCAACCGTGCGCCAATTCTTTCTACTTCAAAGGCCATGGTGACACATTGTTGACATACTTCTCAAAGGAAAGGAAGTTATTATGACAGTTTTGGTCAGCTTTAGTTAGTGATTAGTTCTATAACATTCTGTTCATCTCAATCCCTTTGCAAAGTCACTGGATGAAAATGTCATAATAGTCCATTTATGTTGCATTAAATCTATTGCAAAACAGGTTTGAGATAAATTGGATGATATGGGCTGAAACTGAAACGTCAGTAATAATGGTAACCCTTTAATTACAGGCCATCCTGTAAAATACTAGTTTAGGCCACTTGAAGAATGGAGTCAGGACTGAAATGATGGCTAATATATTAGGACTTGATGCCAAAGGCTGTGTTGCATCTAAATGTGCTCTATGTCATGTATTTTGACAGGGTGTTATGTCACATAATGTGTGTATCTAGCTGTGTTCTGGAGTCCAGGGGAGTGGCTTCACAGTGTACATTCTCTCTAGTCAACTCCAGCACAAAGGTCTGTTTGTGTTCTGGCTACTGATTTACACCCTCTGTCTGTTGGCTTTACACCCTCTGTCTGTGTGTGTGTGTGTGTGTGTGTGTGTGTGTGTGTGTGTGTGTGTGTGTGTGTGTGTGTGTGTGTGTGTGTGTGGGCGTGTTTAACTATACTTGTGGGGATCAGAAGTTCCCACAAGAATAGTAAACAAACTAAGACCAATGCAGTGGTGATTTTAACATGTCAATCTTGGTGGTGCAAACTCCCCAATTTGTTTTAGATGCAAAGCCATGACCCAGCATCACTAAACAATACATCAATCACATCACATCTCATTTGTCACATGCACCGAATACAACAGTGAAATGCTTACTTACAACCAACAATGCAGTTTTAAGAAAATTCCTAAAAAAAGTAAGAGATAAGAATAACAAATAATTAAAGAGCAGCAGTAAATAACAATAGTGGGGCTCTATACAGTGGGCACCGGTACAGAGTGCAGGGGCACCGGTACAGAGTGCGGGGGCACCGGTACAGAGTGCGGGGGCACCTGTGTGGTAATCACCTACAATGACGTAATCCATTGCGAACCCACTTACTTGTCCGGTCTCAGTCTGTGTTGGTCTCAGTCTGTGTGGAGCAGACATGGAGACCTCCTACTTGTCTGGTCTCAGTCTGTGTGGAGCATACATGGAGACCTCCTACTTGTCCGGTCTCAGTCTGTGTGGAGCAGACATGGAGACCTCCTTGACAGAGACAGAGAGAAGAGAGAACGTGCGAGAGGGATAGAAAGCAGTTGCTTCGAGAGGTTTCTCTAAGTGATTGATAGTTGGTATTCAGCAGTCATAAAAATATGCCTTATTTACTTTGAAGAACTACTAAAATAGCGATTTTGTCACACAACTTAGGCAGCAGCTCCATAGATATGAGATGGTGGCATGGAATTAAATAATAAAGTCATCAAATAGAACAAATATTTTACTAAAGTAAAGTATTGTGAATAAATGACCGTTAATAAGTGATAAGCAGTAAGGGGCAGTCACTATCATCATGGGACTTGTATTGTTTTATTCTGTGTTACAGAATTCAACCCACATAATGCATAGTGCATTTAATGTCCATTTTTTTAAATCGAAACCGAAAACCATGATCATTTTTTAAAATAAGGAACCGAAACCAAACTGACCTCAAAAAGCACTATTTGCTCAGCACTTGAGTCCCCACAAGGTTAGTTAAACAAGACTGTGTGTGTTAATTAGTGTGTGTGTGTGTGCGTGACTTGATCCAAGTCCAGATTTGTCTTCCTGGTTACCCATGTTGGTTTACAAATGAGCTGTACAGGTATAAAGACACAGTACAGTATAATGTCTGTGAACAGGTATCTCTATTGACGAAGCCTATCTACTGTGTTTATAATCCTTCAACTACCTTGTATCAGACTGAAGATCACATTAGCCTTCTTCAGTTCTCAGATAAGTGTAGTTCGGCAAAACACATTCACAATCACACATACAGTACATACAGCATCTGTGAAGGTCAAGTTGCAGGGCTGCAAGTCAACAATGATGAACTTACCGGGTTCAATCACAGTCACCAGGATCTGTGAATGGGCCAGAGATGCATAATGTCAGTGACACAGTCATTATCTAGTTGTCTTGGCACCTAGAGAGCTAGGAGGAACACATTGTCAGACCTGTATTACAAGGCTCTCATGATATCACCACTGACATTCAGAAGTTTAGAAGAGATGACGAGAGATGACATTGAGATGACATAGAGATGATGACGAGATGACATAGAGATGACATAGAGTTGACGAGATGACATAGAGATGACAAAGAGACGACAAAAAGATGACGAGAGATGACATAGAGATGACATAGAGATGATGAGAGATGACATAGAGATGACAAAGAGATGATGAGAGATGACATAGAGATGACATAGAGATGATGAGAGATGACATAGAGATGACATAGAGATGATGAGAGATGACATAGAGATGACAAAGAGATGACGAGAGATGTAAAAAAAAAAAAAAGTGTTGCACCAACCACTCACCCTAACCCTGACCTTAACCCTGACCTTAACCCTGACCTTAACCCTGACCTTAACCCTGACCTTAACCCTGACCTTAACCCTGACCTTAACCCTGACCGTAACTCCAACCTCACCCTGACCTTAACCCTGACCTTAACCCTGACCTTAACCCTGACCTTAACCCTGACCTTAACCCTGACCTTAACCCTGACCTTAACCCTGACCGTAACTCCAACCTCACCCTGACCTTAACCCTGACCGTAACTCCAACCTCACCCTGACCTTAACCCTGACCTTAACCCTGACCTTAACCCTGACCTTAACCCTGACCTTAACCCTGACCGTAACTCCAACCTCACCCTGACCTTAACCCTGACCTTAACCCTGACCTTAACCCTGACCTTAACCCTGACCTTAACCCTGACCTTAACCCTGACCGTAACTCCAACCTCACCCTGACCTTAACCCTGACCTTAACCCTGACCTTAACCCTGACCTTAACCCTGACCTTAACTCCAACCTCACCCTGACCTTAACCCTGACCGTAACTCCAACCTCACCCTGACCTTAACCCTGACCGTAACTCCAACCTCACCCTGACCTTAACCCTGACCGTAACTCCAACCTCACCCTGACCTTAACCCTGACCGTAACTCCAACCTCACCCTGACCTTAACCCTGACCGTAACTCCAACCTCACCCTGACCTTAACCCTGACCGTAACTCCAACCTCACCCTGACCTTAACCCTGACCGTAACTCCAACCTCACCCTGACCTTAACCCTGACCGTAACTCCAACCTCACCCTGACCTTAACCCTGACCGTAACTCCAACCTCACCCTGACCTTAACCCTGACCTTAACCCTGACCTTAACCCTGACCTTAACCCTGACCTTAACCCTGACCTTAACCCTGACCTTTAACCCTGACCGTAACTCCAACCTAACCCTGACCTTAACCCTGACCGTAACTCCAACCTAACCCTGACCTTAACCCTGACCGTAATCCCAACCTAACCCTGACCTTAACCATCACCGTAACCCCCTAACGCTGAAAGTAACCCCGACCGTAACCCCAACCTAACCCTGAACTTAACCCTGACTGTAATCCTAGATGACGAAAAACAAAAACATGTGATCAATAGTGAAAACGTCACTATGGCTATCACATGATCATCCAGGCTGACATCTGTGTCAAAGGGAGTGGACACTGTGAATGGTTACAGTAGATTGGGCTGAGGGGTGTAGAGAGGAGGGGGAGAGGGAGGGAATTTGTGAAAGTACAGAGATTGAGCACTGACTGAGAAAAAGACAGACAGACAGACAGAGAGACAGAGAGAGAGGACTGGACAGACATATAGAGGTGATAGGATAGTACAGTTGGAGTTTGACAAAGCTTTGGGTCAAGATGGGAGGTAAGTCTGTAGAGCTGCTAGCAAGATGGGAGGTTAATCTTTAAACTTCTCCGTTAATGCAATAGAATATTGAAATGGTACCTGGCTAAAAGATTAAAGCTTAAATAGGTTCACCCACACTCGCCACTTTCTGATGCTATAGTGACCACATCGGAGTTGATGTCTTTCAGACATTCTACCTTGACTCAAGATCAGGTGGAACAGAATCTTCTACAGTGGTTGTACATCTATTCTCTTTTTAGTCGCTGCCTGATGAAAACCTTGTAATTTAGTCGATTTGTTATTGTTTTTACCTTTATTGAAAGTGGTAACACCCCTCAGTGTACTCTGAACATTTCAGGACCAAGAAAATGTATGTAACATTTTTATTTAAATTAGCTTCTGTAGTTTTACAATTGCATGTTCGTTAATGGGAAAAATATGGTCTTTTTTTATTTCCTGAAAAGTTGATATTTTGGAGATCAGACAGAGACGTTTTATTCCAAGGTCATATGACTCATAGAAGTCACTGATGCAAAGCAAGTTTTCTCCATTCCTCAGCAGAATGCTTCTAGTCTGCTTATCATCATTCAGGAAGCATCAAGCGTAACATCGTAAGAATGTTATTGTATGAATTTTGGTTGTGTTATAATAGTTATTGTTGGTTGATTGGTGGTTAAATGTTGAGGGCTGTGTACCAGAACTAGGCAGTTAGATTTGCATTGCCAGGAGTTGACCCAGAGCACAGTGGTGGTTGGTCAGGATAACCTAAGGTTCATTGACTGTCCAGGAACATGTGCAGACAGACAGACAGACAGACAGACTGACTGACTGACTGACTGAAAATAAATAAGCGTAAATATGGGTTGTATTTACAATGGTGTTTGTTCTTCACTGGTTGCCCTTTTCTTGTGTCAACAGGTCGCAAATCTTGCTGCTGTGATGGCACACTGTGGAATTTCACCCAGTAGATATGGGAGTTTATCAAAATTCGATTTGTTTTCAAATTCTTTGTGGATCTGTGTAATCTGAGGGAAATATGTCTCTCTAATATGGTCATACGTTGGACAGGAGGTTAGGAAGTGCAGCTCAGTTTCCACCTCATTTTGTGGGCAGTGTGCACATAACCTGTCTTCTCTTGAGAGCCAGGTCTGTCTACGGCGGCCTTTCTCAATAGCAAGGCTATGCTCACTAAGTCTGTACATAGTCAAAGCTTTCCTCTCTCTCTCTCCCTCTCTCTCTCTCCCTCTCTCTATCTCCCCCTCTCTCTCTCCCCCTCTCTCTCTCTCTCTCTCTCTTTCTCTCTTTCTCTCTTTCTCTCTTTCTCTCTCTCTCTCCCCCTCTCTCTCCATCTCTCTCTCGCTCTCTCTCTCTCTCTCTCTCTCTTTCTCTCTCTCTTTCTCTCTCTCTTTCTCTCTTTCTCTCTCTCTCTCTCTCTCTCTCTCTCTCCCCCTCTCTCTCCATCTCTCTCTCTCTCTCTCTCTCTCCCTCTCTCTCTCTCTCCATCTCTCCCTCTCTCCCCCCCTCTCTCTCTCTCTCTCTCTCCATCTCTCCCTCTCTCCCCCTCTCTCTCTCCCCCTCTCCCCCCTCTCACTCTTTCTCTCTCTCTCTCTCTCTCTTTCTCTCTTTCTCTCTCTCTCTCTCTCTCTCTCCCCCTCTCTCTCCATCCCTCTCTCTCTCTCTCTCTCTCTCCATCTCTCTCTCTCTCTCTCCCCCTCTCTCTCTCTCTCCATCTCTCCCTCTGTCCCCCTCTCTCTCTCTCTCCATCTCTCCCTCTCTCCCCCCCCCTCTCTCTCTCTCCCCCTCTCCCCCCTCTCTCTCTCTCCCCCTCTCTCTCTCTCTCTCTCCCCCTCACTCTCTCTCTCTCTCTCCATCCCTACCTCCCTCCTTCCCTCTAAGGGCTAGACCACCTCCCAGGACCAGCATGTTTGTCAGCTCCCTCTTTTCCTTCCCACCGTTTATTTCATAGTTTTAATGTCTCCACTATTATTTTACAATGTAGAAAATAGTACAAATAAAGAAAAACCCTTGAATGAGTAGAGTTGTCCAAACTTTGACTGGTACTGTATATTCATTACATGTTACATGTTTTAAATGGATGGATTGCATTTCTATAGGCCCATAAGAGCACTCACCCAGGTCTCAAAGCACTTGACCTTGAACTCACCTCCTCCACCACCAGTCTAGAGCAACACCAACTAGGGTCTCGATTCAATCCGTCGCTCTGAAGACCTGCACTACAGCGCAATAGAAATTTAAAGGCAATGTTTCCGCGTTCGCCGAGACTGCATTCACAGTAAACGGTGTATACGTCGGCTCAATAGGAAATGACCTTTACCTTTAAATCGTGCTACAGATTGAATGGAACCCCTGTTACTGTACTGTAGGGTTTGTTTGTAAAGACACCAGCACCCAGACAGACTGTGCATCTGATGTGTGTGTTCAATTAAAACAGACTCCAAATTATAACCATTTGTCAGATTGCTTCTTGTCTCCAGAATGTCACTGTATATGATTTCCATGTCAGGTTGTAAATGTCATGTAGTGGCCAGTCACAGCATCTGTCCTGTATGGCAGTATGTTGCATGTCACGTGACGTTAGCCCCACACACACACACACACACCCTCTCTTGAATGTCACTGTTCAGAATGCTGCATGTTAACCTTCTCCAACCTTAGTTCTGTTACTCTCTCTCTCTCTCTCTCTCTCTCTCTCTCTCTCTCTCTCTCTCTCTCTCTCTCTCTCTCTCTCTCTCTCTCTCTCTCTCTCTCTCTCTCTCTCTCTCTCTCTCTCTCTCTCTCTCTCTCTCTCTCTCTCTCTCTCTCTCTCTCTCAATTCAAAAGGTTTACATTACCAAAGTAAGTGGAATAGACAACAAACAAAAACAGAAATAAACCATCAGAAATTAACAGTAAACATTACGCTCACAAAAGTTTTAAAATAACATAGACATCTCTCTCTCTCTTAGCCCGTATCAGACGTTACTCTGACGTCATGCCCCTCCCAGACTCCTTCATCCAGAAGCAGCAGCTGGACGCCAGCATGGCCGACACCTTCCTGGAGCACCTGTGTCTGCTGGACATCGACCAGGAGCCAATCACAGCCCGCAACACAAGCATCATCTGCACCATCGGTGAGTTAAATAACGAATCATCTGCACCACGTGTCAGAACTCATTCCACGGAGGCCTGAGTGTCTGCGAGCTTTCGCTCTACCCTTGTACTTGATGGATGAATTAAGGTCACTAATTAGTAAGGAACTCCCCTCGCCCGGATGTCTAGGTCTTAAGTGAAAGGAAAAAACAAAAACCTGCAGACACTCAGCCCTCCGTGGAATGAGTTTGACACCCCTGATCTACGCCATCGGTGGGTTAAATAGCCAATCAGCTACACCATCAGTAAGTTAATTAACCACATCTGCACCATAAGTGAGTTAAATATCCAATCAGCTGGATCATTGGTGAGTTAAATAACCAATCAGCTACACCATCAGTAAGTTAATTAACCACATCTGCACCATAAGTGAGTTAAATATCCAATCAGCTGGATCATTGGTGAGTTAAATAACCAATCAGCTACACCATCAGTAAGTTAATTAACCACATCTGCACCATAAGTGAGTTAAATATCCAATCAGCTGGATCATTGGTGAGTTAAATAACCAATCAGCTACACCATCAGTAAGTTAATTAACCACATCTGCACCATAAGTGAGTTAAATATCCAATCAGCTGGATCATTAGTGAGTTAAATATCCAATCAGCTGGATCATTGGTGAG
The DNA here is from genome assembly GCF_013265735.2 of Oncorhynchus mykiss. Classification (NCBI taxonomy): domain Eukaryota; kingdom Metazoa; phylum Chordata; class Actinopteri; order Salmoniformes; family Salmonidae; genus Oncorhynchus; species Oncorhynchus mykiss. The sequence continues at coordinate 18,216,257 of NC_048566.1, read as the reverse complement.
TTAAATAACCACTTCTGCACCATAAGTGAGTTAAATATCCAATCAGCTGGATCATTGGTGAGTTAAATAGCCAATCAGCTACACCATCAGTAAGTTAAATAACCAATCAGCTACACCATCAGTGAGTTAAATAACCAATCAGCTACACCATCAGTGGGTTAAATAGCCAATCAGCTACACCATCAGTATGTTAAATAGCCAATCAGCTACACCATCAGTAAGTTAAATAGCCAATCAGCTACACCATCAGTGAGTTAAATAACCAATCAGCTACACCATCAGTGAGTTAAATAACCAATCAGCTGGATCATTGGTGAGTTAAATAACCACTTCTGCACCATAAGTGAGTTAAATATCCAATCAGCTGGATCATTGGTGAGTTAAATAGCCAATCAGCTACACCATCAGTAAGTTAAATAACCAATCAGCTACACCATCAGTGAGTTAAATAACCAATCAGCTACACCATCGGTGAGTTAAATAACCAATCAGCTACACCATCAGTGGGTTAAATAGCCAATCAGCTACACCATCAGTATGTTAAATAACCAATCAGCTACACCATCAGTATGTTAAATAACCAATCAGCTACACCATCGGTGAGTTAAATAACCAATCAGCTACACCATCAGTGGGTTAAATAGCCAATCAGCTACACCATCAGTGAGTTAAATAACCAATCATATGCACCATCAGTGAGTTAAATATCCAATCAGCTGGATCATTGGTGAGTTAAATATCCAATCAGCTGGATCATTGGTGAGTTAAATAACCAATCAGCTACACCATCAGTATGTTAAATAACCAATCAGCTACACCATCAGTGGGTTAAATAGCCAATCAGCTACACCATCAGTGGGTTAAATAGCCAATCAGCTGGATCATTGGTGAGTTAAATAGCCAATCAGCTACACCATCAGTGGGTTAAATAGCCAATCAGCTGGATCATTGGTGAGTTAAATAGCCAATCAGCTACACCATCAGTGGGTTAAATAACCACATCTGCACCATCAGTGAGTTAAATAGCCAATCAGCTACACCATCAGTGAGTTAAATAACCACATCTGCACCATCAGTGAGTTAAATAACCCATCAGCTGCACCATCAGTGGGTTAAATAGCCAATCAGCTGCACCATCAGTGAGTTAAATATCCACATCTGCACCATCAGTGAGTTAAATAACCACATCTGCACCATCAGTAAGTTAAATATCCACATCTGCACCATCAGTAAGTTAAATAACCACATCTGCACCATCAGTAAGTTAAATATCCACATCTGCACCATCAGTAAGTTAAATATCCACATCTGCACCATCAGTAAGTTAAATATCCAATCAGCTGCACCATCGGTGAGTTAAATAACCACATCTGCACCATCAGTGAGTTAAATAACCACATCTGCACCATCAGTGAGTTAAATAACCACATCTGCACCATCAGTGAGTTAAATAACCAATCAGCTGCACCATCAGTGAGTTAAATAACCACATCTGCACCATCAGTGAGTTAAATATCCACATCTGCACCATCAGTGAGTTAAATATCCACATCTGCACCATCAGTGAGTTAAATATCCACATCTGCACCATCAGTGAGTTAAATAACCACATCTGCACCATCAGTGAGTTAAATATCCAATCAGCTGCACCATCAGTGAGTTAAATAACCACATCTGCACCATCAGTGAGTTAAATAACCACATCTGCACCATCAGTAAGTTAAATAACCACATCTGCACCATCAGTAAGTTAAATAACCACATCTGCACCATCAGTGAGTTAAATAACCACATCTGCACCATCAGTGAGTTAAATATCCACATCTGCACCATCAGTGAGTTAAATAACCACATCTGCACCATCAGTGAGTTAAATATCCACATCTGCACCATCAGTAAGTTAAATAACCACATCTGCACCATCAGAGAGTTAATCAAATCAAATGTATTTATATAGCCCTTTGTACATCAGCTGATATCTCAAAGTGCTGTACAGAAACCCAGCCTAAAACCCCAAACAGCAAGTAATGCAGGTGTAGAAGCACGGTGGCTAGGAAAAACGAAAAAATCAGCTGCACCATCAGTGAGTTAAATAACCTTTTGTTTTGTGTAGCTTGTGTAGGTAAACCCATGTGGCTCAGTTGGTAGAGCGTGGTTCTTGCAATGCCAGGGTTGTGGTTTAGATTCCCACGGGGAACCTGAACAAAGAAAGTATGAGAATCAATGCACTCATGTCTGTCTGGATTAGAGTGCCTGCTTAACAGTATAGGTAGGCCTTCTAATTCTTTCACTATGGCCACGCAGAGTTGACCTAGGGTAGAACTGTATGGGCTAGGAGTTGGAGCTCAGTAGATCTAGGTTGGTGTGGTGTTGGCTGGGTATTGGTGATTGGCATCCCACTGACTGCACTATTGATGATGTATCAAAGTGGATTGATTGACCAATAAACTGCTGGACAACCCATGGTCTCTGTTATCTCTTGTTCTCTCTCTCTTTCAGGGCCTGCGTCTCGCTCCATCGCCAAACTGCAGGAGATGGTGAAGGCAGGAATGAACATCGCTCGACTCAACTTCTCTCATGGCTCTCATGAGGTTTGTTTGTCTCTGCATAACCTGTCTCGCAAGTAATCACTGATCTGACACAACTATCAATCATATCAGTTTAGTAACAGCTATTCTCTCTCTCTCTCTCTCTCTGTCTCTCTCTCTGTCTCCCTCCTTCAGTACCATGGTGAGACCATCAAGAACATCCGGGAGGCGGTCGAGACCATAACCACTGACCCTTTATATTACAGGCCGGTAGCCATCGCCTTGGATACCAAAGGCCCTGAAATACGCACAGGCCTGGTTCGAGGGGTAAGCCAGCATTTCATCACTACTTAACATTCTATCCAATGGGCTTACATTCACTACATGTACATTCACTACTGGTCAGTAGTCCAGTTTAGGGTGAGGGTCAACAGACCAGGAGAGTGTGACCCGTGTTGACTGACCATGCTGGTTGTTTTGGGGGTGTTCTATCCTGGACACAGACACAGATTGTGCAACAGTATCAACAGTAGTGAGAAATAAGCTTTCTCAGCATCAGAACAGGTGTTTGGGCACCAGAGGAGGCTGGTGGGAGGAGCTATAGGAGGACGGGCCCATTGTAATGGCTGGAATGGAATAAATGGAACGGTATCAAACACATCAAACATATGGACACCACATGTTTGACTGCGCCCCATTTATTCCATTGCAGCCATTACAATGAGCCTGTCCTCCTATAGCTCCTCCCACCAGCCTCCTCTGTTGGGCACTGATCTGTTTGTTATAGCACCAGTCCTGCCAATGGAAAGTTCAATATACTTTAGAAATGATAAAAACCTAGTTTATGGTCTGCTACATTCTATGGGTTCTATGTGTGAGGAAGATAAGGCAATGTCTTGTGTGTGTGTGTGTGTGTGTGTGTGTGTGTGTGTGTGTGTGTGTGTGTGTGTGTGTGTGTGTGTGTGTGTGTGTGTGTGTGTGTGTGTGTGTGTGTGTGTGTGTGTGTGTGTGTGTGTGTGAGACACAGAGCTGGAGGCACGTCTGCATGCCATTTCTTGCTAGCTCTGACTGTCCTGATAGCTACTTTACTGAGGAAAAGTTTTACTTACTATATGACTGTGATGCGTGGTTGTCTCACCTAGCTATCTTAAGATGACTGCACTCACTGTAAGTAGCTCTGGATAAGAGAGTCTGCTAAATGACTGAAGTTAAGATGTGTGTGTTATTCTGTGTTTCTCTGTGTGTGTAGACTGCAGAGCAGGAGGTGGAGCTGGAGCGTGGGGCCAGTGTGCGTGTGGTGACAGGGGAGGGGGACAGGGACAGTACGGATGGGAACGTCATCTGGGTGGACTACCCCAGTCTGCCTCAGGTCCTGGAGAAAGGAGGAAGGATCTATATCGACGACGGACTCATCGGACTAAAAGTTCTGGAGACAGGTAACACATCATTTAACAAACACACACATTCTCACACACACACACTCACACACACACATTCTCACACACACACACACACGCACACACACATACTGCATCTAAACACATTACTGGAGATACAGTGTTGGTTACATGTGCTGTGGTTCTTCCTTTAAAGGTTTTGACTTTATGTTGCGACCGTTTGTGGTAGATGGTGGCAGATTGTGGTAAATTGCGTCATTCTGGCAACAATGGCTGACACTTAAATAACGTGCCATAGAATTCTGTGGCATCCCGCAAGCTGTGCTGCAGTATGCCGCTACTTTTAAAGGAAGAACCACTGTACATGATCATACTGCACAGTCCTGGAGATAGACAAGCCATAAACAACGATAAACAAATAAACATTCTCTACTTCTGTCTCATGATCTGTTCTCATGACCTCCCTCCCTTCTCTTCCTCTCCCTCTCTCCAGGTCCAGACTGGGTGGAGGCACTGGTAGAGAGTGGAGGTGTTCTGGGCAGCCGTAAGGGGGTCAACCTGCCGGGGTGTGACCTGGTGGACATGCCCGCTGTGAGTGAGCGTGATGAGGGGGACCTGAGGTTCGGCGTGGCCCAGGGGGTGGACATGGTGTTTGCCAGCTTCATCCGCTGTGGCCAGGATGTCAGGGAGGTCCGACGGGCCCTGGGGCCCTTCGGAAAGGGCATCAAGGTGGTCAGCAAGGTGGAGAGTCGCCAGGGAGTACATAAGTGAGTGTGTGTGGAGGAGAAGAGAGAGAGGAAGAGACACACACAGAGTCAACAACATGAATATAATAACTTTCATTGAATGAGTAGCTTTACAGTCTCAGATTTACACATGAACAGCACGTATCTTCAGCCTCAGTCGTTGCCCTTGGAACCACATGACTCATTCCTTATCCACAGTGATAAGATTCTATAATCTACAGAAAGACAAGACAAGCATACTCCTGAATTCTTTTCCCCCTTTATTTAACGAGGCAAGTCAGTTGAGAACAAATTCTTATTTACAATGAAGGCTTAGGAACAGTGGGTTAACTGCCTGGTTCGGGGCCAGAATGACAGATTTTTGCCTTGTCAGCTCAGGGATTCGATCTTGCAACCTTTTGGTTACAAGTCCAACGCTCTAACCACTAGACTACCTGCCTCCCCAAGTTGAATGCTCTACCAGCTAGAATGGAGGAAGTATTCAGAGTAGGAGATCTAAAAATGTTTGTTGTTGTTGTTGACCAGATACTATGCTATTTCACAGTAAACAAATGATCAACTGACTCAGCATGCTTATAGGTAAGGACATTCAACATGTACGGCACAGAGACAAATAACTCCTGATTGGCTGAGATAAATTGATACTAAAAATATTGTGGGAGCTGTTTTGTTAGTCTTCAGTGCAGCTTTTAACATTATTGATCATAATGTTCTGCTGGAAAAACATCTGTGTTATTGTTAGGTATGTGTAACTGGCTGTAAGCGAGTCAGGAGCAGGAGAGCAGAAGTTGGGCAGCCAAAGGAGCCTTTTATTTTGGTGAACAAAACACACGGCATTAAGAACACTAAACACAATATGGGTTGACATAACCCAGCGCAAACCAGTCTAGCGTGCACATACACGAAACAACAAATGATTCCACACACAGACATGGGGGGGAACAGAGGGTTATATACATGTCTAATACTGAGGGAATTGAAACCAGGTGTGTAGGAAAACAAGACAAGACAAATGGAAAAAGGAAAGGTGGATCGGCGAAGACTAAAAAAACGGTGACGTCGACCGCCGAACGCCGAACGCCGCCCAAACAAGGAGAGGAAGCGACTTCGGCGGAAGTCGTGACAGTACCCACCCCTTGACGCACGGCTCCAGCAGCTTGCCGACACCGGCCTCGGGGATTACCCAGAGGGCGAGGTACAGGGCGGTCCGGATGGAGACGGTGGAACTCCGTTAGCATCCAACACGTCCTCCACCGGAACCCAGCATCTCTCCTCCGGACCATACCCCTTCCCACTCCACGAGGTACCCGACGACTCAAATCCAGTATGGAGCGAACGGCGTATGCCGGGGCCCCCTCGATGTCCAGCGGGGGCGGGGGAACCTCCCGCACCTCAAACTCCTGGAGCGGGCCAGCCACCACCGGCCTGAGGAGAGACACATGGAACAAGGGGTTAATACGGTAATTGGAGGAGAGCTGTAACCTGTAACACACCCCGTTCAGTCTCCTCAGGACTTTGAATGGCCCCAGAAACCGCGGACCCCGCTTCCGGCAGGGCAGGCGGAGGGGCAGGTTTCGGGTTGAGAGCCAGACCCAGTCCCCCGGTGCGAACACCGGGCCTCACTGCGGTGACTGTCTGCGCTGGCTTTCTGGCATGGCGCCCTGAAGGTGAACATGGGCGGCGTCCCATGTCTCCCCCGCACGCTGGAACCAGTCATCCACCACAGGAGCTTTGGTATGACTCTGATGCCAAGGAGCCAGAACTGGCTGGTACCCCAGAAACGATCCACAACAATCAGGATCGTGGTGTTTCCCTGTGATGGGGGAGATCGGTCAGGAAATCGATCGACGGTCTGGAAATCCATGGCCGTTGTGGAATGGGTATGACCATGGCCATTGTGGAACTACCCATTCCACAACGGCCATGGTCACACCTGTCGATCGATTTCCTGACTGATCTCCCCCAACTTACCTCTGGGCAGGTGCCTAGGAGCCTTACACTGCGCGCACACCGAGCAAGAGGAAACATAAACCCTCACGTCCAGCCTCCCGGGTGGCGCAGTGGTTAAGGGCACTGTACTGCAGCGCCAGCTGTGCCATAAGAGACTCTGGGTTCGCGCCCAGGCTCTGTCGTAACCGACCGGGAGGTCCGTGGGGCGATGTACAATTGGCCTAGCGTCGCCCGGGTTAGGGAGGGCTTGGCCGGTAGGGATGTCCTTGTCTCATCGCACACCAGCGACTCCTGTGGCGGGCCGGGCGCAGTGCGCGGTAACCAAGGTTGCCAGGTGCACGGTGGTTCCTCCGACACATTGGTGCGGCTGGTTGGATGCGCGCTGTGTAAGAAGCAGTGCGGCTTGGTTGGGTTGTGTATCGGAGGACGCATGACTTTCAACCTTCGTCTCTCCCGAGCCCGTACGGGAGTTGTAGCGATGAGACAAGATAGTAGCTACTACAACAATTGGATACTACGAAATTGGGGAGAAAAAGGTGTAAAAAAATACAAATACAAATAAAATATAAACCCTCACGTCCTTAGCCAAAGTGGGCCACCAGTACTTCCCACTCAGACAGTGCACCGTCCGACCGATGCCTGGATGACCAGAGGAAGGTGACGTGTGGGCCCAATAGATCAGCCGGTCACGGACAGCAGATGGAACGTACAGATGCCCAGCGGGACACGCGTCCAGCTCCCACACTACCGGTGCCACCAGGCAGGAGGCCGGGAATATGGGGGTGGGATCCATGGGCTGCTCCTCTGTGTCATACAGCCGGAACAGTGCGTCTGCCTTCATTTCCTGGGAACCTGGTCTGTACGAAAGGGTGAAAACAAAACGGGTGAAAAACATGGCCCACCTTGCCTGGCGAGGGTTCAGTCTCCTCACTGCCCGGATTTACTCCAGATTGCGGTGGTCAGTCCAGATGAGAAAAGGGTGTTTCTTGTTTAGCCCACTGTCTCCATGCCTTCAGAGCCTTGACAACAGCCAACAGCTCCCGGTCCCCCATGTCATAGTTTTGCTTGGTGGCGTACCCGAGCGCTGAGAGAGCACGGCTCCTATCCCAGCCTCGGATGTGTCCACCTCCACTATGAATGCCAAAGAGGGATCCGGATGGGCCAGCACGGGAGCTGAGGTAAACAGATCCCTCAGGTGACCAAAAGCCCTGTCCGCCTCAGCCGACCACTGCAAACCTACCGGTCCCCCCTTCAGCAGTGAGGTAATGGGAGCCACTACCTGACCAAAACCCAGGATAAACCTCCGGTAGTAATTGGCAAACCCTAGAAACCGCTGCACCTCCTTTACCATGGTGGGAATCGGGCCAATTACGCACTGCTGAAATGCGGTCACTCTCCATCTCCAGCTCACCTGGGGTGACGTCAGAATGCCCTGCCTGCATGCTGCTTCGACCCCTAGAGGAACCAACCCGGCACCGACCAGCAGTGTGACCTCTGCGGCCACAGATGGTACACATGAAGGTCCCTCCTCCGGCCTCCCTGAGCACAGCACCTCCCAGCTCCATGGGCACCGGAGCGGTGGTGCTGGGAGGGGGAATCGACAGAGCCCTCTCTGGACGTCCACGGGTGACCAGCAGGTTATCCAACCGAATGGACAGGTCCACCAGCTGGTTGAAGGTGAGGGTGGAATCCCTGCAGGCCAACTCACAACAGACATCATCGCGCAGGCTGCAGCGGTAGTGGTCGTTCCATCCCGCTCCTGTGGCCAGGGTCCGAAATTCCAGGGCTAACTCCTGGGCGCTCCTCGTCCCCTGCCTCAGGTGGAAGAGACGTTCACCCGCCACTCTACCCTCGGGCGGGTGGTCGAAGTCAGCCCGGAAGCGACGGGTAAAATCCTCGAAGTGGTCCAACGCCGCATCTCCTTCTCTCCACACGGCGTTTGCCCAATCTAGAGCTCCCCTAGAGGCATTATTTATTTTAGGCAGGCCTAAAGAATCATGATATGAAGAAAATGTAGACTATTTAAGAAGAACAGAATAGCATACTCTTGAGTTGTCCTTATGTTAGGCCCTGATCAAACTATGCCATATGGCTGTGGGCTACACTAGTTAATTTAGCAGACAAGATTTGCTTAGAATTCCTTGGCATTATGAAGAATACAATTGAACACAGCTCAATAAAATAGAACGGATATTTTCTACAAACAATTGTGGCTATTCTGTGTTGAACGGTTAACAAAGGAACTGATCCTACTATATGCTTCATTTAGAGTTATTTGTGCAACTTTATTTGTAATATAACTGTTGGGCTATATGTTTAGATTTGAAAAACATTCTGAGGCTGCATGATAGGACTCTGCTTTCTTGACATCGCTATCAACAAAACTAGTCCTACAGGCTCTAGTTTTATAGCACCAGGACTACTGCTGAGCAGTAGTCCATACTGTATGGCCAAGTGCCACAAAGCGGGACATAGGCAAATTACACTTGGCCCAGAACAGAGCAGCACGGCTGGCCCTTAAATGTACACAGAGAGCTAACTTCAATAACATGCATGTCAATCTCTCCTGGCTCAAAGTAGAGGAGCGATTGACTGCATCACTGCTTGTCTTTATGAGAGGTATGGACGTGTTGAAGGCACGGAGCTGTCTGTTCAAATGACATGCACACAGCTCAAACACCCATGCATACCCCACAAGGCATGCCATTGCCACCAGGGGTCTCTTCACAGTCCCCAAGTTCAGAAAAGACTCTGGGAAATGCATAGTACTACATAGAGCCATGTCTACATGGAACTATTCCACATCAAATAACTCAAGCAAGCAGTAGAATCAGATACCTTATGGAACAACGCGGACTGTGAAGAGACACACACACAGGCACTCACAAACGCATACGCACAGACACGCTAACACACGCACTACACACACGTACATTGTAATGTTGTAATATTGTTTTATTGTGGTATTTTGTATTGTAGATACACTACAGTATACAGTACCAGTCAAAAGTTTGGACACACCTACTCATTCCAGGGTTTTTCTTTATTTTTACTATTTTCTACATTGTTGAATAATCGTGAAGACATCCAAACTATGATCAAGGCGAACTGGCAACAGACAAACAGAGAACACAGGTATAAGTACACTGGGGAAAATGGAGAAGATGGGCGACACGTGGAGGGGGGTGGAGAGAGGCACAAAGACATGTGAAACAGATCAGGGTGTGACAACTATGAAATAACACATATGGAATCATGTAATAACCAAAGAAATGTTAAACAAATCAAAATATATTTAATATTTTAGATTCTTCAAAGTAGCGATTTTTTACCTTGATGACAGCTTTGCACACTCGTGGCATTCTCTCAACCAGCTTCAGAAGGTAGTCACCTGGAATGCATTTCAATTAATAGGTGTGCTTCGTTAAAAGTACATTTGTGGAATTTCTTTCCTTCTTAATGCGTTTGAGCCAATCAGTTGTGTTGTGACACGGAAGGGGGGTATACAGAAGATAGCCCTATTTGGTAAAAGGCAAGAACATCTCAAATAAGCAAAGAGAAATAACAGTCCATCATTACTTGAAGACATGGAGGTCAGTCAATCCAGAAAATTTCAAGAACTTTGAAAGATTCTTCAGGTGCAGTCGTAAAAACCATCAAGCGCTATGATGAAACTGTCTCTCATGAGGACTGCAACAGGAAAGAAAGACCCAGAGTTACCTCTGCTGCAGAGGACAAGTTCATTAGAGTTACCAGCCTCAGAAATTGCAGCCCAAATAAACGCTGCACAGAGTTCAAGTAATAGACACATCTCAACATCAACTGTTCAGAGGAGACTGAATTAATCAGGCCTTCATGGTCAAATTGCTGCAAAGAAAAGGACTAAAGGACACTACTAAAGGACGCCATGAAGAGACTTGCTTGGACCAAGAGACACAAGCAATGGACATTAGACCGGTGGAACTGTTTGTTTCCAACCGCCATGTCTTTGTGAGACAGAGTAGGTGAACATATTATTGCGAGAGAGAGAATGCCAAGAGTGTGCAAAGCTGTCATCAAGGCAAAGGGTGGCTACTTTGTAGAATCGAAAATCTATTTTGATTTGTTTTACACTTTTTGGTTACTACATGATTCCATATGTGTTATTTCTTAGTTTTGATATCTTCACTATTATTCTACAATGTAGAAAAGAGTAAAAATAAAGTAAAACCCTTGAATGAGTAGGTGTGTCCAAACTTTTGACTGGTAGTGTATATACAAAAGTATGTGGACATCCCTTCAAATGAGTGGATTCGACTATTTCAGTCACACCTGTTGCTGACTGATGTATAAAATTGAGCACACAGCCATGCAATCTCCATAGACAAACATTGGACATAGGATTGCCATAATGAAGAGCTCAGTGAATTTCAACGTGGCACCGTCATAGGATACCACCTTTCCAATAAGGCAGTTTGTAAAATTTCTGCCCCACTAGAGTTGCCCCGGTCAACTGTAAGTGCTGTTATTGTGAAGTGGAAGCGTCTTGGAGCAACAACGGTTTAACTGTGAAGTGATAGGCCACACAAGCTCACAGAACGGGACCACCGAGTGCTGAGGTGCGTTGCGCGTAAACATCGTCTGTCCTCAGTTACAACACTCACTACCAAGTTCCAAACTGCCTCTGGATGCAAAGCAGCAGCACACAAGCCTAAGATCCCCATACGCCATGCCAAGCATCAGCTGGAGTGGTGTAAAGCTCGCCGCCATTGGACTCTGGAGAAGTGGAAACGCGTTCTCTGGAGTGATGAATCATTCTTCATTATCTGGCAGTCTGACAGATGAATCT
>NC_048566.1:18144808-18202308 GCF_013265735.2 Oncorhynchus mykiss | reverse complement strand
CCTTTAGGTTACTGGCCCAACTCTCTAACCGCTAGGCTACCTGCTGCCTGTCAAATATGGAGAATTGGGCTGTAGGACACTACCAAGGAATCAAAATGTCTGACAAATTTAGATTTTGCGGTGACCTGTCCCTTTAACAATTCCCCCTCCATCTCTGTCACACCACACACACCTACAGATATGCAGGGAGGCAGAGGCAGCCATCTTCCAACAGCAGTTGTTTGAGGAGCTTCGTCGTCTGACCCCTCTGTCCAATGACCCTACTGAGGTCACTGCTATAGGAGCTGTAGAATCCTCCTTCAAATGCTGTGCTGGAGCTGTCATAGTACTCACTACTACTGGCAGGTAGGCTGTTATACACACACACACATACACACGTACTGTACATGCAAACACACACATGCTCACTGACTCCAACCCTCTCTTTCTGCTCGTTCTATCCCTCTCTCTCTCCCAGGTCAGCCCAGCTCCTGTCCCGGTATCGCCCACGCTGTCCCATCGTCGCGGTAACAAGAAGTCCTCAGGTGAGATAGAATACTGGCCCACTCTACGAGTCACAACCCCTAAGGTTAGGTTTAGGATTGTTGTTTGATATGTGGTTGTAGCCTGTAGAGTGGGGCTGTTACCTGCCTCCCTCAGGCTAAAGTTAAAGGCTGTTAGTTTGGGTGGACTGATGCAGTGTGTGTGTTCTGTCTCCAGGTGGCACGTCAGGCCCAGCTGCTGAGGGGTGTGTTCCCAGTGCTGTTCCACCCCCTCCCTGCCCCCGTCTGGGCCGACGATGTAGACAACAGAGTCAACTTCGGCATGAACATAGGTCTGTGTGTGTTGAAGGGGTGGGTGTGTGAGAGAGAGAGAAAAGGAGTGGGAAAGATGGGGAGAAAGTGGGAAAGAGAGAACGTAGGTTTAGTGTCATATGGATGTTATTCACGTCTCTTTTCACTATCTCACTATGTCTGCCTCCCCCTTCCACCCTCCCTTACTGTCTGCCTCCCTCTTCCACCCTCCCTCACTATGTCTGCCTCCCCCTTCCACTCTCCCTCACTGTCTGTCTCCCTCTTCCACCCTCACTGTCTGCCTCCCTCTTCCACCCTCCCTCACTATGTCTGCCTCCCCCTTCCACCCTCCCTCACTATGTCTGCCTCCCTCTTCCACCCTCCCTCACTGTCTGCCTCCCTCTTCCACCCTCCCTCACTGTGTCTGCCTCCCTCTTCCACTCTCCCTCACTGTCTGTCTCCCTCTTCCACCCTCACTGTCTGCCTCCCTCTTCCACCCTCCCTCACTATGTCTGCCTCCCCCTTCCACCCTCCCTCACTATGTCTGCCTCCCCCTTCCACCCTTCCTCACTGTGTCTGCCTCCCCTTTCCACCCTCCCTCACTGTGACTTCCTCCCTTTCCCCCCTCCCTCACTGTCTGCCTCCCTCTTCCACCCTCCCTCACTATGTCTGCCTCCCCCACTATGTCTGCCTCCCCCTTCCACTCTCCCTCACTGTCTGCCTCCCTCTTCCACCATCCGTCACTGTCTGCCTCCCCCTTCCACTCTCCCTCACTGTCTGCCTCCCTCTTCCACCCTCCCTCACTGTGTCTGCCTCCCCCTTCCACTCTCCCTCCCCCTTCCACTCTCCCTCACTGTCTGCCTACCTCTTCCACCCTCCCTCACTGTCTGCCTCCCTCTTCCACCCTCACTCACTGTCTGCCTCCCTCTTCCACCCTCCTTCACTGTCTGCCTCCCTCTTCCACCCTCCCTCACTGTCTGCCTCCCTCTTCCACTCTCCCTCACTGTCTGCCTCCCTCTTCCACTCTCCCCCACTATGTCTGCCTCCATCTTCCACCCTCCCTCACTGTCTGCCTCCCTCTTCGACCCTCCCTCACTGTCTGCCTCCCTCTTCCACCCTCCCCCACTATGTCTGCCTCCCTCTTCCACTCTCCCTCACTGTCTGCCTCCCTCTTCTACCCTCCCTCACTGTGTCTGTCTCCCTCACTGTGTCTGCCTCCCCCTTCCACCCTCCCTCACTGTCTGCCTCCCTCTTCTACCCTCCCTCACTGTGTCTGCCTCCCTCTTCCATCCTCCCTCACTGTGTCTGTCTCCCTCACTGTGTCTGCCTCCCCCTTCCACCCTCCCTCACTGTCTGCCTCCCCCTTCCACTCTCCTTCACTGTCTGCCTCCCTCTTCCACCCTCTCTCACTGTGTCTGCCTCCCCCTTCCATTCTCCCTCCCCCTTCCACTCTCCCTCACTGTCTGCCTCCCTCTTCCACCCTCCTTCACTGTCTGCCTCCCTCTTCCACCCTCCCTCACTGTCTGCCTCCCCCTTCCACCCTCCCTCACTGTCTGCCTCCCTCTTCCACCCTCCCCCACTATGTCTGCCTCCCCCTTCCACTCTCCCTCACCGTTTGCCTCCCTCTTCCACCCTCCCTCACTGTGTCCGCCTCCCTCGTCCATCCTCCCTCACTGTGTCTGCCTCCCTCGTCCACCCTCCTTCACTGTGTCTGTCTCCCTCTTCCACCCTCCCCCACTGTGTCTGCCTCCCTCTTCCACCCTCCTTCACTGTGTCTGTCTCCCTCTTCCACCCTCCCCCACTATGTCTGCCTCCCCCTTCCACTCTCCCTCACTGTGTCTGCCTCCCTCTTCCACCCTCCCTCACTGTGTCTGCCTCCCTCGTCCATTCTCCCTCACTGTGTCTGCCTCCCTCTTCCACCCTCCTTCACTGTGTCTGTCTCCCTCGTCCATCCTCCCTCACTGTGTCTGCCTCCCTCGTCCATCCTCCCTCACTGTGTCTGCCTCCCTCTTCCACCCTCCCTCACTGTGTCTGCCTCCCTCGTCCATCCTCCCTCACTGTGTCTGCCTCCCTCTTCCATCCTCCCTCACTGTGTCTGTCTCCCTCACTGTGTCTGCCTCCCCCTTCCACCCTCCCTCACTGTCTGCCTCCCCCTTCCACTCTCCCTCACTGTCTGCCTCCCTCTTCCACCCTCTCTCACTGTGTCTGCCTCCCCCTTCCATTCTCCCTCCCCCTTCCACTCTCCCTCACTGTCTGCCTCCCTCTTCCACCCTCTCTCACTGTGTCTGCCTCCCCCTTCCATTCTCCCTCCCCCTTCCACTCTCCCTCACTGTCTGCCTCCCTCTTCCACCCCCCCTCACTGTCTGCCTCCCTCTTCCACCCTCCCCCACTATGTCTGCCTCCCCCTTCCACTCTCCCTCACCGTCTGCCTCCCTCTTCCACCCTCCCTCACTGTGTCTGCCTCCCTCGTCCATCCTCCCTCACTGTGTCTGCCTCCCTCGTCCACCCTCCTTCACTGTGTCTGTCTCCCTCTTCCACCCTCCCCCACTGTGTCTGCCTCCCTCTTCCACCCTCCTTCACTGTGTCTGCCTCCCTCTTCCACCCTCCCCCACTATGTCTGCCTCCCCCTTCCACTCTCCCTCACTGTCTGCCTCCCTCTTCCACCCTCCCTCACTGTGTCTGCCTCCCTCGTCCATTCTCCCTCACTGTGTCTGCCTCCCTCTTCCACCCTCCTTCACTGTGTCTGTCTCCCTCGTCCATCCTCCCTCACTGTGTCTGCCTCCCTCTTCCACCCTCCCTCACTGTGTCTGCCTCCCTCTTCCACCCTCCCTCACTGTGTGTAGGAAAGGCCAGGGGCTTCTTCAAGACAGGTGACATGGTGATCGTGGTGACCGGCTGGATCCCTGGTTCTGGTCACACTAACATCATGAGGGCAGTCCACGTGCCCTAAACACTCTGTTCCTATTGGACACTACCACTGACTGACAGACAGGCCCACCATCCTAAGTGGCACATAGCCTAACAGACACACTAACTGGAACACTAACTACATAGATAGCATAGAACTAGAATTAATATATTTCCCTTATGTGGAGATGAAGTACATAAACAAAACAACAGTCAATATTTTTTCCATGTTCATTGAAAGTGATTTTAATGTAGTCAATGTTTTTGTGTGTTTATTCATTTCTGTCTTGGAAGCACTGCCTCTCTCCAAATAAAGCTTGGAGCATAACCTTATCATAACCTGGTGTGACATCTGCCTTTCTCTCTCTCTGTCATTATGGAGGTCAGGCAGTGAATTATCTGGCAATGTTTTTATCCTTTATTTAACTAGGCAAGTCAGTTAAGAACAACTTCTTATTTTCAATGACAGCCTAGGAACAGTGGGTTAACTGCCTGTTCAGGGGCAGAACGACAGCTCGGGGATTTGAACTTGCGGTTACCTAGTCCAATGCTCTAACCACTAGGCTACCCTGCCATCCCAATTAACAGTTCGTCCAACGAGCTACTATCTGTTAGTCCTCATTGCTAGGTTAGATATATCCGGTTATGACGATGACACGCATAACCAATCAATTATGGAGATAACTATCAGACATCACTACATCTCCCCTTTTCTGTGAGAAATCCAAACTATACATCCTCTCTACCTAATACAAATATTCACCCTGTGGACCTTTTCAATACAAACTATTTGTATTTCAATAACATGTATTTTTAGTAACATAGAAACACGTTTTATTTTTCTTTAACATCGACAATACACACAACTGTGTCAACTAGGACATGGGGGTTGACAGTCCACAGCAACATAACTGTGTCAACTAGGACATGGAGGTTGACAGTCCACAGCAACATAACTGTGTCAACTAGGACATGGGGGTTGACAGTCCACAGCAACATAACTGTGTCAACTAGGACATGGAGGTTGACAGTCCACAGCAACACAACTGTGTCAACTAGGACATGGGGGTTGACAGTCCACAGCAACATAACTGTGTCAACTAGGACATGGAGGTTGACAGTCCACAGCAACATAACTGTGTCAACTAGGACATGGAGGTTGACAGTCCACAGCAACATAACTGTGTCAACTAGGACATGGAGGTTGACAGTCCACAGCAACATAACTGTGTCAACTAGGACATGGGGGTTGACAGTCCACAGCAACATAACTGTGTCAACTAGGACATGGAGGTTGACAGTCCACAGCAACATAACTGTGTCAACTAGGACATGGAGGTTGACAGTCCACAGCAACATAACTGTGTCAACTAGGACATGGGGGTTGACAGTCCACAGCAACATAACTGTGTCAACTAGGACATGGGGGTTGACAGTCCACAGCAACATAACTGTGTCAACTAGGACATGGGGGTTGACAGTCCACAGCAACATAACTGTGTCAACTAGGACATGGAGGTTGACAGTCCACAGCAACATAACTGTGTCAACTAGGACATGGGGGTTGACAGTCCACAGCAACATAACTGTGTCAACTAGGACATGGAGGTTGACAGTCCACAGCAACATAACTGTGTCAACTAGGACATGGGGGTTGACAGTCCACAGCAACATAACTGTGTCAACTAGGACATGGGGGTTGACAGTCCACAGCAACATAACTGTGTCAACTAGGACATGGAGGTTGACAGTCCACAGCAACATAACTGTGTCAACTAGGACATGGGGGTTGACAGTCCACAGCAACATAACTGTGTCAACTAGGACATGGAGGTTGACAGTCCACAGCAACATAACTGTGTCAACTAGGACATGGGGGTTGACAGTCCACAGCAACATAACTGTGTCAACTAGGACATGGGGGTTGACAGTCCACAGCAACATAACTGTGTCAACTAGGACATGGGGGTTGACAGTCCACAGCAACATAACTGTGTCAACTAGGACATGGAGGTTGACAGTCCACAGCAACATAACTGTGTCAACTAGGACATGGAGGTTGACAGTCCACAGCAACATAACTGTGTCAACTAGGACATGGGGGTTGACAGTCCACAGCAACATAACTGTGTCAACTAGGACATGGGGGTTGACAGTCCACAGCAACATAACTGTGTCAACTAGGACATGGGGGTTGACAGTCCACAGCAACATAACTGTGTCAACTAGGACATGGGGGTTGACAGTCCACAGCAACATAACTGTGTCAACTAGGACATGGGGGTTGACAGTCCACAGCAACATAACTGTGTCAACTAGGACATGGAGGTTGACAGTCCACAGCAACATAACTGTGTCAACTAGGACATGGGGGTTGACAGTCCACAGCAACATAACTGTGTCAACTAGGACATGGGGGTTGACAGTCCACAGCAACATAACTGTGTCAACTAGGACATGGAGGTTGACAGTCCACAGCAACATAACTGTGTCAACTAGGACATGGGGGTTGACAGTCCACAGCAACATAACTGTGTCAACTAGGACATGGGGGTTGACAGTCCACAGCAACATAACTGTGTCAACTAGGACATGGAGGTTGACAGTCCACAGCAACATAACTGTGTCAACTAGGACATGGAGGTTGACAGTCCACAGCAACATAACTGTGTCAACTAGGACATGGAGGTTGACAGTCCACAGCAACATAACTGTGTCAACTAGGACATGGGGGTTGACAGTCCACAGCAACATAACTGTGTCAACTAGGACATGGGGGTTGACAGTCCACAGCAACATAACTGTGTCAACTAGGACATGGGGGTTGACAGTCCACAGCAACATAACTGTGTCAACTAGGACATGGAGGTTGACAGTCCACAGCAACATAACTGTGTCAACTAGGACATGGGGGTTGACAGTCCACAGCAACATAACTGTGTCAACTAGGACATGGAGGTTGACAGTCCACAGCAACATAACTGTGTCAACTAGGACATGGAGGTTGACAGTCCACAGCAACATAACTGTGTCAACTAGGACATGGGGGTTGACAGTCCACAGCAACATAACTGTGTCAACTAGGACATGGGGGTTGACAGTCCACAGCAACATAACTGTGTCAACTAGGACATGGAGGTTGACAGTCCACAGCAACATAACTGTGTCAACTAGGACATGGTGGTTGACAGTCCACAGCAACATAACTGTGTCAACTAGGACATGGGGGTTGACATGGGGGTTGACAGACATGGGGGTTGACAGTCCACAGCAACATAACAGTGTCAACTAGGACATGGGGGTTGACAGTCCACAGCAACATAACTGTGTCAACTAGGACATGGGGGTTGACAGTCCACAGCAACATAACTGTGTCAACTAGGACATGGGGGTTGACAGTCCACAGCAACATAACTGTGTCAACTAGGACATGGGGGTTGACAGTCCACAGCAACATAACTGTGTCAACTAGGACATGGGGATTGACAGTCCACAGCAACATGACTGTGTCAACTAGGACATGGGGGTTGACAGTCCACAGCAACATGAGGATCATTCTGCCCTGAAACAGTTGCTGTTCCTATTCCTCTTTTGTTCTTTTTTCTCAAGTGTCTCTGAACCTCAGTGGTAGTTTTACCTCTCCACCTCTGGAGGTCATTCTCACCAATTGTGGTGAGGCTGGCTGAGGTGGTGGACTGAGTGAGAGGATGGGAGTTGGATGGCTCACTGGTAGACTGGGTGACTCTTTTGTTGTTCTCTCTGGAGTAGGTGACTCTGCAAAAGCCTGAAGGCGTCGCCTGTTTCTCTGAGCGATGGTGCCGTGTTCAGTTTCCACAACGTAGGATCTCGGCTCTGGAGATTTGCTGATGACAACTGCTGGTGTTTTCCATCATTTCTCTCCGTCCAGATTGACTCTGACACTCTGTCCAGGGTGTAATTCCAGTAGGGGTGTACTGTATGCCTCCTGTTATAGAAGAACTGGTAAGCTTGTTTGGCTTTCTGGTCCTTCTGTTTAACAGTGTTATGGCTGAAGCGTTTTGGTTGGAGTTTCCCATCCAGCAAGGGGACCGTCGTCCATATCTGACGTTCTGTCATGAGTTGTGCTGGGCTTGCTCCTGTTGCGCTGATGGCTGTGGCTCGGTAGCACATCACAGCCATGTGTGGGTCTGGTTGTTTAAGAATTTGATTAGCTGTCTGTACTCTCTCCGCAGCTCCATTTGTCTGCGAAACATACTTCTTTATGAACTCCTTGAACTCAGTGCAGACAAACTAAGTAGCGTTGTGGCTAACGAGCTCGGTAGGTATCCCCCAGCTTACAAACATACCTTTGAGGCGGGTGATGACCTGCTGGCTAGTGGTAGTGGGCAGGTGAGCTATTTCTATGTCCCTAGAATAGTACTCACCACTATGTGGTATTTCTATGTCCCTAGAATAGTAGTCACCACTATGTGGTATTTCTATGTCCCTAGAATAGTAGTCACCACTATGTGGTATTTCTATGTCCCTAGAATAGTAGAACACCACTATGTGGTATTTCTATGTCCCTAGAATAGTAGTCACCACTATGTGTTATTTCTATGTCCCTAGAATAGTAGTCACCACTATGTGGTATTTCTATGTCCCTAGAATAGTAGTCACCACTATGTGGTATTTCTATGTCCCTAGAATAGTAGAACACCACTATGTGGTATTTCTATGTCCCTAGAATAGTAGTCACCACTATGTGGTATTTCTATGTCCCTAGAATAGTAGTCACCACTATGTGGTATTTCTATGTCCCTAGAATAGTAGTCCACCACTATGTGGTATTTCTATGTCCCTAGAATAGTAGAACACCACTATGTGGTATTTCTATGTCCCTAGAATAGTAGTCACCACTATGTGTTATTTCTATGTCCCTAGAATAGTAGTCACCACTATGTGGTATTTATATGTCGCTAGAATAGTAGTCCACCACTATATGGTATTTCTATGTCCCTAGAATAGTAGTCCACCACTATGTGGTATTTCTATGTCCCTAGAATAGTAGTCCACCACTAAGTGGTATTTCTAATGTCCCTAGAATAGTAGTCACCACTATGTGTTATTTCTATGTCCCTAGAATAGTAGTCCACCACTATGTGGTATTTCTATGTCCCTAGAATAGTAGTCACCACTACGTGTTATTTCTATGTCCCTAGAATAGTAGTCACCACTATGTGGTATTTATATGTCCCTAGAATAGTAGTCCACCACTATGTGGTATTTCTATGTCCCTAGAATAGTAGTCCACCATTATGTGTTATTTCTATGTCCATAGAATAGTAGTCCACCACTATGTGGTATTTCTAATGTCCCTAGAATAGTAGTCCACCACTATGTGGTATTTCTAATGTCCCTAGAATAGTAGTCCACCACTATGTGGTATTTCTATGTCCCTAGAATAGTAGTCCACCACTAAGTGGTATTTCTATGTCCCTAGAATAGTAGAACACCACTATGTGGTATTTCTATGTCCCTAGAATAGTAGAACACCACTATGTGGTATTTCTATGTCCCTAGAATAGTAGTCCACCACTATTTGGTATTTCTATGTCCCTAGAATAGTAGTCCACCACTATGTGGTATTTCTATGTCCCTAGAATAGTAGAACACCACTATGTGGTATTTCTATGTCCCTAGAATAGTAGTCCACCACTATTTGGTATTTCTATGTCCCTAGAATAGTAGTCACCACTATGTGGTATTTCTATGTCCCTAGAATAGTAGTCCACCACTATGTGGTATTTCTATGTCCCTAGAATAGTAGAACACCACTATGTGGTATTTCTATGTCCCTAGAATAGTAGAACACCACTATGTGGTATTTCTATGTCCCTAGAATAGTAGAACACCACTATGTGGTATTTCTATGTCCCTAGAATAGTAGTCACCACTATGTGTTATTTCTATGTCCCTAGAATAGTAGAACACCACTATGTGGTATTTCTATGTCCCTAGAATAGTAGTCCACCCCTATGTGGTATTTCTATGTCCCTAGAATAGTAGAACACCACTATGTGGTATTTCTATGTCCCTAGAATAGTAGAACACCACTATGTGGTATTTCTATGTCCCTAGAATAGTAGAACACCACTATGTGGTATTTCTATGTCCCTAGAATAGTGGTCACCACTATGTGGTATTTCTATGTCCCTAGAATAGTATTCACCACTATGTGGTATTTCTATGTCCCTAGAATAGTAGTCCACCACTATGTGTTATTTCTAATGTCCCCATAATAGTAGTCACCACTATGTGGTATTTCTAATGTCCCTAGAATAGTAGTCACCACTATGTTGTATTTCTATGTCCCTAGAATAGTGTCCACCACTATGTGGTATTTCTAATGTCCCTATAATAGTAGTCACCACTATGTTGTATTTCTATGTCCCTAGAATAGTAGAACACCACTATGTGGTATTTATATGTCCCTAGAATAGTAGAACACCACTATGTGGTATTTCTATTTCCCTAGAATAGTAGGACACCACTATGTGGTATTTCTATGTCCCTAGAATAGTAGTCACCACTATGTGGTATTTATATGTCCCTAGAATAGTAGTCCACCACTATATGTGGCGGTAGGGTAGCCTAGTGGTTAGAGCGTTGGACCCAAAGGTTGCAAGTTCAAACCCCTGAGCTGACAAGGCACAAATCTGTCGTTCTGCCCCTGAACAGGCAGTTAACCCACTGTTCCTAGGCCGGCATTGAAAATAAGAATTTGTTCTTAACTGACTTGCCCAGTTAAATAAAGGTAAAATAAAAATAAATAAATGTGGTATTTCTATGTCCCTAGAATAGTAGTCACCACTATGTCCCTAGAATAGTAGTCCACCACTATGTGGTATTTCTATGTCCCTAGAATAGTAGTCACCACTATGTTTTCTATGTCCCTAGAATAGTAGTCCACCACTATGTGGTATTTTTATGTCCCTAAAATAGTAGTCCACCACTATGTGGTATTTCTATGTCCCTAGAATAGTAGTCACCACTATGTGGTATTTCTATGTTCCTAGAATAGTAGTCCACCACTATGTGGTATTTCTATGTCCCTAGAATAGTAGTCACCACTATGTGGTATTTCTATGTCCCTAGAATAGTAGTCACCACTATGTGTTATTTCTATGTCCCTAGAATAGTAGTCCACCACTATTTGGTATTTCTATGTCCCTAGAATAGTAGTCACCACTATGTGGTATTTATATGTCCCTAGAATAGTAGTCACCACTATGTGTTATTTCTATATCCCTAGAATAGTAGTCCACCACTATTTGGTATTTCTATGTCCCTAGAATAGTAGTCACCACTATGTGGTATTTATATGTCCCTAGAATAGTAGTCCACCACTATATGTGGCGGTAGGGTAGCCTAGTGGTTAGAGCGTTGGACCCAAAGGTTGCAAGTTCAAACCCCTGAGCTGACAAGGCACAAATCTGTCGTTCTGCCCCTGAACAGGCAGTTAACCCACTGTTCCTAGGCCGGCATTGAAAATAAGAATTTGTTCTTAACTGACTTGCCTAGTTAAATAAAGGTAAAATAAAAATAAATAAATGTGGTATTTCTATGTCCCTAGAATAGTAGTCACCACTATGTGGTATTTCTATGTCCCTAGAATAGTAGTCCACCACTATGTGGTATTTCTATGTCCCTAGAATAGTAGTCACCACTATGTTTTCTATGTCCCTAGAATAGTAGTCCACCACTATGTGGTATTTTTATGTCCCTAAAATAGTAGTCCACCACTATGTGGTATTTCTATGTCCCTAGAATAGTAGTCACCACTATGTGGTATTTCTATGTCCCTAGAATAGTAGTCCACCACTATGTGGTATTTCTATGTCCCTAGAATAGTAGTCACCACTATGTGGTATTTCTATGTCCCTAGAATAGTAGAACACCACTATGAGGTATTTCTTGCCCTCTAGCTCACACAGGTTGGCTGCGATCTTCAGCCACGGACCCTTAGGTAAAGGTGTCATGACAAGTGGTTCTCTCTTTTGAGTTGTTTTGTTCTCTGTACAGAACCTGCATGACAGAACCTGCATGACTTCACCTTTCTCACGAAGTGGACGCTGATCTGCTCTGAATGGCGCAGGATTTGTGTTGCCCTCTCCAGTGTCAAGTCTGGCTCCAGCTGTAGCTTTTGTGAAACATCACTGTCCATAATGCCAATCACAATACTGTCCCTTATTTGTTTGTCCTTTGTAGTTCCAAACTCGCAGTATTCTGCTAGCTCATACAGATTCCTCACAAAAGATTCCACTGTCTCTCCCCCTTTCTGAATGCGCTGTGGCACAAAATGTTCATTCCGTTTTTCAATCAGCACATCATAGTCAAATTATTCATTAAAGTCATCAAAGGAGAATGCATTGTAGACCATATCTGCATCTTTCCCCATTGCATAAAGTTGTGAATTCACCTGCACTACACCAGTCTCCTTTCCCAGTTTCAATGCCACTCAACTGGAAAAACTCTCCAGATAGGCCCTGATGACGGCTGCAAGAAATCAAACTGCTCTGGTGGGTTGAATTTTGACATTTTCCTCACTAATCATCGGCGTGTGAGTTCTTTAATTCTGACACCATGTCATGATGGAGACCAGGCAGTGAATTATCCGTTTAGTTACGTTTGCTAACTCTTAAATCAGACAATTCGCATGCAGTCCACACAGCTACTATCTGCTAGTCCTCATTGCTAGGTTAGTCATATCCGGTTATGACGATGACACGCATAACCAATCAATTATGGAGATAACTATCAGACATCACTACACTCTCTCTCTCTTCACCCCCTCTCTCTCTCTCTCTCTCTCTCTCTCTCTCTCTCTCTCTCTCTCTCTCTCTCTCTCTCTCTTCACCCCTCTCTCTCTCTCTCTCTCTCTCTCTCTCTCTCTCTCTCTCTCTCTCTCTTCTCTCTCTCTGTCTCTTGTTGTGGCTTATTTCTGTATTTACCAAATGAGGAGAAACAAACTTCACACACCAGTCAGAGTTATACTTAAACTACATTTTTAACAATAATAAGAGCTTTGCAATAGCCTTTGACTTTCAATGATGCGCTATCTCTAATGAACCATTGAAAGTACCAACAGAAAAGTACAAAGATCTTTTATAGCCAAGATACACCCCTCTCAACTTACATGACAAACCACAGATCTTAGGAACAGTTCACAAAGGGACTTTATAATTGAGAAAGGAGTATCCCATAGCCAGATAACATTCACTATAAATTATCGTTCAGTTTGGTCCCTAAGACGAGGTTCTAATCTCGTTCCTGGTACTTCATAGCACAGAACCATTACCTCATGTTATCTGGACTGCTCTTTAGGCTTTATTAGCCAAAGGCATCGTAAATCTCCTCTGTCAGTGCTATCTCATAGAGGCCCATCCTCAGTGGAACACACACACAATACTCTATTCTGTCTAATAAAACCACCATTATAATGCAATACAAGCATTATTACAGAATCTTGCGATTTTCCACATCACTCTCTCTCTCTCTGTTTCTCTCTGTTTGTCTGTCTCTCTCTGTGACTCATTTATGTTCGGTGTGCATGGTCCCCATCCATCAAACCATGTTTTTATACTGTTTGAGAAACAAATAATGAACTGCAATGAAGCCATTTCAGTTGCCAGTTATTGCGGCTTATCTCTGTCACTGTGGCTGGTGGAGATTTTCGGTTTGACCGATGCCATAAGATGCTGAGTTTTCTGAGGTGCATCAGCTGTGTCCTATATTGTACGGACTGAGATGACCCACATCCGTGTGCAAGGCGACTGCCCATAAACGAATTAACTGTCTCATTTGTTTCTTATCTTCTCTCCCATGTCCCTTTTCTTCCGCTTGCTCTATTGCTCCTTAAGGGAAAATCCACTCAGAAATGGTCGTTAAGCATCATATTATGCATGTTGCATCATCAAGAGGATGTGGCAAGTGACAATTTGGGAATAATGAAAAAAAAAAATATATATATTGGGTTGGATTTGTCCTTCAACGCACCTCTCTCTCTTTCTCTTTATTTCCCTCCCTCGCGCAATTCCCCGGTTGTATTGGGGTGGATGACGCGGCACCCATACCTGTGCTGTGTGCTTCTTGCGCCGGTTGGGCTTGCAGCCTGGGGAAGGAAGGGTGATGGGGATGCGGCTGCCATGGTAACAAGTAGATTAGATCCAGACCTTTGTGTGTATTTATTTATTTAATATTTCAGTTGCGTGCGTGCATGCCTGAGAGGTGACGGGCGTTTTGGAAGTCAGTCTGCAATCGGAATCAGAGTATTAAGACTGGTGTCGCGTTCCTTTTGAGTTATGATTGGCCATAGAATTGCCTATTTAAATATTTGGCTATACCTTCTCAAGCTCAACAAGTTATTCCGGT
Organism: Oncorhynchus mykiss; assembly: GCF_013265735.2. Taxonomy (NCBI): domain Eukaryota; kingdom Metazoa; phylum Chordata; class Actinopteri; order Salmoniformes; family Salmonidae; genus Oncorhynchus; species Oncorhynchus mykiss. The sequence goes on along the minus strand of NC_048566.1, from coordinate 18,188,236 downwards.
TGGAACAGGACTTCATGGATATAATTCATTTAAGTGCACTTAATTTCCTTGCATGGTTTTATTCATCAAGATTCGTCAAAAACATGTAAATGAAACATAGGTTTTGTTAATCGTAAACGAATAGGATGGGCTCCAATGATGTCGCTGTTACGGTCCAAGGATGTCATTGGGACTGACTGGAGAAGTGGAAGAGGAGGGGAAACGCGTCTGAAATAGCAGAACATTTATCCGGGCGGGTTTGGAGACGTCACATATTCTGCACATGCCCAGGTTGTCTGTTCTGTTTGTGTGTTTCCGAACTGAATTCCGAAAATAACCCTAATGCTGACGCTAACAGCTTGTCTTGTTTTACGTGCCCGGACAAAGGGGATATTAGGCGAATGTGGACTAAATTGGGGGTACGACCACTTGCATATGTACTCTTGCTTATGTTCGTGTCTGTGTGTGTATCTCTGTCTATGTTTGAAAGCGTGGTTCAGTATAAATCCGTGCGTTGGTGAGTCAGACTGTGCAAGTGTCTGTCTGTGTGTGTCTCGTGCCCGTTTGTGTCCGTTAAAACAAACCGATCCGTGCTGATGAGGCTCACGTGTACTTGTCATTCATAGGTAGCCAACCACCCAAAACTACCACCTCTCATCCACTGTCAAGATGAACTCTTACAGAATACTACCATGTGTCGATGAGAGCAAGAAGGAGACATATCCTTGACAACCAGAGAGGGAGGGTCAAAGAGCGACCTGCGTCATTATCCCTGAGAGAGAGACCAGGAATTAGGTGCCAATATGCCTGTTGTGGAAACGCTGAGGGCGGCAGTAGAAAGGAGAAGGTGGGCCTCAGGCCAGGAGAACAAGGGAGGATGGAGACATCTCCATGAAGAAAAGCGAGCTGGGGAAAGGAGGAGATAAGAGAAAGTGCGTACCTGCCATCATATTTTTGGAGTGACAAATCTATTGTTTTTAAGTGGCAAACACCCAGAGGTGGGGTTAGGATGCACAGATCAGTGGAGAGGAGACAGATCACTACAATCTCCATTGGAGATTATAAAAACTTGAGGTCAACTATTTAATCACCACCTTTCTCTTCCCCCAGACAGTCTTAGCTAGTAGCCTGTTATTAGGCTCCTAGTTGAACATTGACAGGACATATTGTCCCGTTTTGACAATCTGAAAGTGACAGGTCTGAGAGTGACAGAGTGAATCTGAGAGTGACAGGTTCTATTGATCTCCCTTTGCCCCCCTTCTCCCTGGTTAGGGGATGGATGGGGTGGCGGGAGGTGTTGGGCCCCCTGGCGGGGGTGAGGGTCGGCCGGGTCGTAGTGGAGGAGACTCTAAGAGGCGCAGTAAGGGCAGCCTGCCCTCCCCAGGGTACCGCCTCTCCCAGGCATCGCTGGAGGGTGACAGGTCAGGGGTCGAGGGGTCCGGTTCTGGAGGGGGGCGACGGCGCCTCTCCATCTTGAGTGCCACCAGAGACGGCCTCCCCTTCCGTTCAGCTGGAACCCCGACCACCCCTGTCCCCCTGCCCCCTCCTCCAGCCCCCTTCTCCTCCACCCAGCAGCGTTCTGTTGGCTTTTCCTCGTCACGCGCCGCCCTTGCCTCCACTTCCTCCTCCACCGGCACCGGAGTGGTCGTCGTAGCGTTGGGCCCGGAAACCACGACAACCACGGCTTGTAACACCGTGGCGGGCACGCCGGAGATGGGGAGTCTGTCTGGGACGGGGGGCATGGGGGGGTTTGGGATGGGTCTAGACGGGGAGGACTACAGCTACTCCAACCAGTCCACCTTCATCCAGAGACAGTTTGGAGCCATGCTGCAGCCGGGGGTCAACAAGTTCAGCCTGCGCATGTTTGGGTCCCACAAGGCCGTGGCCATGGAGCAGGAGAGACTCAAATCAGCAGGGGAGTGGATCATACACCCCTACAGCGACTTCAGGTACGCACCATACACCCCTACAGCGACTTCAGGTACGCACCATACACCCCTACAGCGACTTCAGGTACGCACAATACACCCCTACAGTGACTTCAGGTACGCACCATACACCCTTACAGTAACTTCAGGTACGCACCATACACCCCTACAGCGACTTCAGGTACGCACCATACACCCCTACAGCGACTTCAGGTACGCACCATACACCCCTACAGCGACTTCAGGTACGCACAATACACCCCTACAGTGACTTCAGGTACGCACCATACACCCTTACAGTAACTTCAGGTACGCACCATACACCCTTACAGCCCTAGGGAATGGAAAATATCATGCACTCTGACAGTCACTTCAGCTCCATACAGACCATACAGCCTTGCCAGGGGGGAGGGAGAGGGTGGGGTGGAGAGGCAGAGTGAGGGAGTGGAGAGGGAGTCTGGGAGTCTTTGGATGGGAGAGAGACGAGGTGAAAGACACAGTGGGGCCATGACCCAGAGGGAGAATACAGTATGTCCATCCTCCTTCAGGTAAGGAAGGAAGGAAGTAAGGAAGTAAGGAAGGAAGGAAGGAAGGAAGGAAGGAAGGAAGGAAGGAAGGAAGGAAGGAAGGAAGGAAGGAAGGAAGGAAGGAAGGAAGGAAAGAGAGGAGTGATATGGAGATGGATGGATGGATGGATGGATGGATAAAGGGATGATCAGAGGGAGAGAGATGTGTTGAGGATATATAAGACAGTGGAGGGAACAGGTCAGACAGAGTGTGGGTGAAACACCCTTACAGCAACGTCACATCAGTAACCATAACACTATGAATAGAGGAAGAGAGAAGAGGGAGGGATGGAAAGAGAGAGGGGGAGAGAAAGAGGTGTGAAAGACAGGGCAGCATAGAGAGAGAGCATGTCACCCCTATCAAATCTCATGTAGGCTACTCCATTCCATCCATATCAATGAATAGAGGCTGTGTCTTCATTTGACCTCTATAGCCTCATCTCCTTGAGTCCTTTCCTTTCCCTCATAACCACTGAAGAGATTTGACGAGGTTTTCACAGTTTATCAAGTCTTTCAGACCAGTTAAGGAGAGGCTGAGAAGGGGAAGCTAATGGGATGTACCCTGAGAGGAAAGACAGAGGGAGAGAAGAGACGGGACGTGCAGGCTGGCTGGTGGTGAGCTGATGATGAAGTTGGGGAACATCCTTCAGGAACGTCCTTGTTACTAAGTTAGTAGAAGCTCCTTAGAATAGAGAGTGAAAGAGAGGATTTGTGAATAGAGGGAGAATTGAAGGAAGGGAATCAGAGGAAGGGGGAGAGAGGGAGGGGGAAAGACAGAGAGGGGAGAGAAGGAGGGGAGAGAGAGAGGGAGGGGAGTGTAAGGGGGAGAGAGTGGGAGGGGAGAGGGAGAGAGAGAGGGGGAAAGACAGAGAGGGGAGAGAATGAGGAGAGAGGGAGGGGGAAAGACAGAGAGCGGAGAGAATGAGGAGAGAGGGAGGGGAGAGAGGGAGGGGGAAAGACAGAGAGGGCAGAGAATGAGGGAGGGGAGAGGAAGGGAGAGAGAGAGGGGAGAGAATGAGGAGAGAGGGAGGGGAGAGAGGGAGGGGGAGAGACAGGGGAGAGAGAGAGGAAGGGGAGAGGAAGGGAGAGAGAGAGGGGAGATAATGAGGAGAGAGGGAGGGGAGAGAGGGAGGGGGAGAGAAGGATGGGAGTGGGAGGAGAGAGAGAGAGGGGGAAAGACAGAGAGGGGAGAGAATGAGGAGAGAGGGAGGGTGAAAGACAGAGATGGGAGAGAAGGAGGGGGGAGAGAGAGGGAGGGGAGCGTAAGGGGGAGGGAGTGGGAGGGGAGAGGAAGGGAGAGAGAGAGGGAGGAAGATACTTTCTTAGAATGTGCTGTATCCTGTCTAGTTTCTTTTTACTGTAGTTTTGTAGCCCTTTCCTGCAGTCAAATGACCTAGTGGCTTCACGGGTGAAATGTTATTCATATTTTTCAGACTTTTATAAGTAATAAGCATTATTTCAAAAAAGCAATGAAAATCTGGTGTTTCTATGTCAAACAGTTTTGTTATATTTCAGTCTTCTGTGATGTATATAAAGTGTAATATTGGGATGCGAACTCAAAATGGAATACATTTTAACTCTATATCTGACATAGTACAGGGTCCTCTTTTTAAGCCCATAACCATGTGTGTGAGGTGTGTATTTTAGTTTCAAAGTAGATTTGTTTGTCTATCAAGAAACACTGTGTGTGACCCTGATTTAGCCCACTGCAGTAGGTTAATTGAACCAATCTGATAAAGGATATAGTGAGACATGATGTGTTACACACACAACACACACACCACACGCACATACATGCACAACACACACACCACACGCACATACATGCACAACACACACACCACACGCACACTGTGTGTTCTCTGTGTGAAATATCTGTGATGTAAGTTGTCACTGTGCTTGCCCATAAAAATCAATCACGCATAAGCCCTGTTTATACCTGCCGCTAACATGCGTCCTTTGTCCTGATCTTGACCTGGTCTTTCAATCGTGTCTAAAATGTGGGCATAATAAGAATGTGGACAAGTTCAGGACAAAGCACGCATGTTAGCACTCGACTAACCTGTACCCCCGCACACTGACTCGGTACCCCCTGTGTATTGCCTCGTTATTGTTATTTTATTGTTACTTATTATTTTTGACTTTAGTTCATTTAGTAAGTATTTTCTTAACTCTATTTCTTGAACGGCATTGTTGGTTAAGAGCTTGTAAGTAAGCATTTCACGGTAAGGTTGTATTTGGCGTGTGTGACAAATACAATTTGATTTGATTTGATAAAGACAGGGTTTTACATCTGGGCCTGCTGGCCTGGCCCTGTGTGTGTGGTCTTGTGAGTGAACCCACCACAACACCCCCTGCTGGCTACTTACTGACAGTGTTTTAGAATCACAAATCTTTTTTGAGAAAACCGTCACATTGACAGTCCTTAGAATGAGGTGAGGTGATCCTTAAAATGAAATGTCTTTAACTTCAGGCATTGGATATCTGTGAACATTTCATCATGTTGAAATCACTTCAGGGAATTAGATGGGGAAACATGTTGAAAACTCAGAGTGGTGCAGCAGTCTAAGGCACTGCATCTCAGTGCTAGAGGCGTCACCACAGACCCTGTATCACAACTGGCCGTGATTGGGAGTCCCATAGGGCCGTGCACAATTGGCCCAGCGTTGTCCGGGTTAGGGTTTAGCCGGGGTAGGCCGTCATTGTAAATAAGAATTTGTTCTTAACTGACTTGCCTAATTAAATAAAGGTAAAATAAAAAATAAATAAAATCACTTCAGGGAATTAGATGATACATTTTCTGGTGGTTGCTAGTGTAACCAATGTGAAATGGCTAGCTAGTTAGCAGTGGTGCGTGCTAATAGCGTTTCAATTGGTGATGTCACTCGCTTTGAGACCTTGAAGTATTGGTTGCACTGCAAGGGCCGCGGCTTTTGTGGAGCGATGGGTAATGATGCTTCGTGGTTGTCAGTTGTCTATGTGTGCAGAGGGTCCCTGGTTCGAGCCCGGGTAGGGGCGAGGGGACAGACTACAATTATACTGTTACACTAGCCTTGGGTGTGTTTGAAACTTTCAAAAAACTTTGTTGACTGATGGATAATCAACCACCTGTCGAGTGGTTTCTGTCTGGCGAGAGAGACAGAGTAGTAATCTCCAGACAGGCCTCAGAAACAATGGATTACTTGATCCCCCAGTCTCCTGGCCCACTTTGGTTCCTCCAGCCTCAATCGAACGCACACACACAAGCACACACACACATACAAACACACACACATTCTCTTTTTTTTCTTTCTCACACTCTACAACTCAATGGAGATCAGCTATCCCTCTTCTGATTCTAGTCAGGTGATGGAGGGAGGGAGATGGAGGGATGAGGGAGGTACAGAGGAGAGGTTAGAGGTTATTACTATTCACACATTCCATCACAATATGTAAATGACTGCATTATTCATTATGTTATCACAATTGAATATGCATAAATTATGCATAATATTCTAAATTATGCATGTAGTGTATTCATTATGCATAATTCAGGCATCTAATCTTTCAATTAGGTACCTGTAGATTGGAATAGAGAAGGGAGAGCGACAGACTGATGAGGAGGGAACAATAGAGGGAACGAAAGACAGAGAGCTTAGTGGCAAAGCCCTAATGTGTGTTTTGTCCTGAAGATGACCTTGGTCTCCGGAGGTGTGTGTGTGTGTGTGTGTGTGTGTGTGTGTGTGTGTGTGTGTGTGTGTGTGTGTGTGTGTGTGTGTGTGTGTGTGTGTGTGTGTGTGTGTGTGTGTGTGTGTGTGTGTGTGTGTGTGTGTGTGTGTAAAGTCTATCTTGTTGAGTCTGGTGATAAGCTCTCACACCCTTCACCTCATTAAGATAATACGAGTAGCCAAGACATAATGAGGAACAGAAAGAGAGGGGGAGACAGTTGGAGAAAAACGTATTAAGAGAGACATTAGAGGGAGAGAACATATATTAGATATACATATATTTCAGGCCAATAAAGCTAAAATAATAGTTGTGAGAATACAGGGAGGCAGGGGGGAGAGAAAGTGGGGAAAGAGAGGGAGGAAGGAAGGAGAAAGAGGGTAACAAGAGAGAGGGGGAAGGAGAAAATTGGAAAGAGAGAGACAGGGAAGGAGAAAGAGATGAAAGCGAGAGGGTGGAAGGAGAAAGAGGGAAAGAGAGAGGGTGGAAGGAGAAAGAGATGAAAGCGAGAGGGTGGAAGGAGAAAGAGATGAAAGCGAGAGGGTGGAAGGAGAAAGAGGGAAATAGAGAGAGGGAAAAGTAGATGTGTCCCAGATGCTTTAGTTTTGTTTAAGAGAGAGAAGTTGGTATGTACTGTATCAGCTAAGATTAGGAAGATGAGATAAGACTAATTTGCATGTCAGAAATGTTCTGCTATTTCTTTAATAACCTGCAGATACTTCAAGGTGTGGCTGAGCATGTCTCTGCATGTGTGTCTACCCATACACCGGAACCTTAGTTGTAATTTACATTTTGTCAAGTTCTAACAGGGAAACAATGAACTGAGACACAGGAAGGAAGTGACTTGTACTAAGAGAGATGACTGCTTGGTTGGAGTCCATTAGAGCAGAAATTCCATTCCAACTCCAGTCTGCTCATGAATAGAACACTGGTGAGGATGTCAATGAGAATCTCACAATTCAGAATTGGAATTTCTATGACATTCATCTCCTTAAATAAATTGACTGGAACTCTGTTCAGCAAAAACAGATCTGGGAACGTATTCATCCAGATTGGTTTATGTGGGTGTAACAGGATGAATACAGATTGGTTTATGTGGGTGTAACAGGATGAATACAGATTGGTTTATGTGGGTGTAACAGGATGAATACAGATTGGTTTATGTGGGTGTAACAGGATGAATACAGATTGGTTTATGTGGGTGTAACAGGATGAATACAGATTGGTTTATGTGGGTGTAACAGGATGAATACAGATTGAACTAATTTCTCTCCCTATGCATCTGGTTCTCTTTTAGCCAACCACACCGAGCCATAGGGCATATGCACTTAGGAAACAAGGTGCTATCTAGAACCTAAAAGGGTTCTTCGGCTGTTCCCATTGGCAAACCCTTTGAAGAACCCATTAGGGGTTCTCTGTGGTTCTACATGGATCTCAAATGAGTTCTACCTGGAAACAAAAAGGGTTCTCCTACGAGGACAGCTGATTTAACCTTTTGGTAACTTTTTTTCTAGTGTAGAACAGCCAGACTGCCTGGTCTGCAAGTACCCAGCACGTATTGTACCACACAGCAACAATTCAGACACCCATTTCTGAGCATCAAGCATTTTAATCTTTCCCCTGAGAAAAATCCCTCCCATTCTTCCCTTCTCCAGACTTGTTGTCATTTGTTGTCATTTGTTTGTGGGCACAAAAATGTGCTGGTATCAGCTGTCACAACCCAGCTTGGACAAAGGAACCTAATGTGTAGAGACTTAATGAGGTTTGGTGATGTGATGTTCTCTGGAAGGTGTCTGTTCTTTAGTGTCTTCACACATAAACTCAGCAAAAAAAGAAACGTCCTCTCACTGTCAACTGCGTTTATTTTCAGCAAACTTAACACTTGTAAATATTTGTATGAACATAACAAGATTCAACAACTGAGACATAAACTGAACAAGTTCCACAGACATGTGACTAACAGAAATGGAATAATGCATCCCTGAACAAAGGGGGGGGGGGTCAAAATCAAAAGTAACAGTCAGTATCTGGTGTGGCCACCAGCTGCATTAAGCACTGCAGTGCATCGCCTCCTCATGGACTGCACCAGCAGATTTGCCAGTTCTTGCTGTGAGATGTTACCCCAGTCTTCCACCAAGGCACCTGCAAGTTCCCGGACATTTCTGGGGGAAATGACCCTAGCCCTCAACCTCCGATCAAACAGGTCCCAGACGGGTTCAATGGAATTGATATCCGGGCTCTTCGCTGGCCATGGCAGAACACTGACATATGGCTGGTGGCATTGTCATGCTGGAGGGTCATGTCAGGATGAGCCTGCAGGAAGGGTACCACATGAGGGAGGAGGATGTCTTCCTTGTAACGCACAGTGTTGAGATTGCATGCAATGAGAACAAGCTCAGTCCAGTGATGCTGTGACACATTGCCCCAGACCATGACGGACCCTCCACCTCCAAATCGATCCCGCTCCAGAATACAGGCCTCGCTGTAATGCTCATTCCATTGGCGATAAACGCGAATCCCATCTCCACCCCTGATGAGATAAAACCGCGACTCGTCAGTGAAGAGCACTTTTTGCCAGTCCTGTCTGGTCCAGTGACGGAGGATTTGTGCCCATAGGCGACGTTGTTGCCGGTGATGTCTGGTGAGGACCTGCCTTACAACAGGCCTACAAGCCCTCAGTCCAGCCTCTCTCAGCCTATTGAGGACAGTCTGAGCACTGATGGAGGGATTGTGTGTTCCTGGTGTAACTCGGGCAGTTGTGTTGCCATCCTGTACCTGTCCCGCAGGTGTGATGTTCGGATGTACCGATCCTGTGCAGGTGTTGTTACACGTGGTCTGCCACTGCGAGGATGATCAGCTGTCCGTCCTGTCTCCTTGTAGCGCGGTCTTAGGCATCTCACAGTACGGACATTGCAATTTATTGCCCTGGCCACATCTGCAGTCCTCATACCTCCTTGCAGCATGCCTAAGGCACGGTCATGCAGCTGGGCAGAGACCCTGGGCAGCTTTCTTTTTGGTGTTTTTCAGAGTCAGTAGAAAGGCCTCTTTAGTGTCCTAAGTTTTCATAACTGTGACCTTAATTGCCTACCGCCTGCCTGTAAGCTGTTAGTATCTTAACGACCATTCCACTGGTGCATGTTCATGAATTGTTTATGGTTCATTGAACAAGCATGGGAAACAGTGTTTAAACCCTTTACAATGAAAATGTGAAGTTATTTGGGTTTTTACGAATTATCTTTGAAAGACAGGGTCCTGAAAAAGGGACGTTTCTTTTAAGCTGAGTTTATATATATATATATATATATATATATATATATATATATATATATATATAGTGGCGGTTTCAGCGCCAATATCTTTGTAAGGCAGCGTTTACACATACAAAACACACACCACCAGTCCAAGGGAAGGGTTAAACCACTTTATTATCAGGTTTAGGCAGCGTTCCTCATATTCACAACTCAAAACAAACACAGTAAATACTTCGTCACCAGTTGAAGATCCTCCAAATTTGGTCTTTGGGGGTTCCAACCTTGTTGAAATCATCAGTTCCTTTTTTCTGGAAAACTTCTCCACAGTACACTCTACCTCCCCAATCACCTCCTACTCGTTCACCTGCCGGGGTCAAAGGAAAGAACCAGGACAGAAAACCAGGGCGCGGTTAAGTAGAGGCCCTGATTGGTTTCAGCTGTCCGCAGTTTGGCTCGAATTACAACTGGAGACAGGTGTGGCTGTTCCGCTACAGTCTAGAAGTTTCCCCTGAGATGTCCATGCGCCTGCCTCTGAGGAATACTTCACTTAGCTGTCCATGGTCCTGGCAAGCAGAAAACACAGAAACCTTGCAGGCACATACCGCCCATTCACCACACAGTCCCTGAAACCGCTACAATATATATATTTGTCTCTCTCTCCTTCGGTCTGTCTGCTTTGTACATAATCTCAGAGCCTCACAGAGACAGATAATATGTTATTATCTGTGCTACTTGAATCTACTGAGGTTTAGTAACACCTTCATTTATTTATGTTAAAGACTACTGGCAGACTAGCCGGAGCAGTGTGTAGGGGGGTTAGATAGTGGTGTCTTCTGCCAGACTAGTGGGAGCAGTGTGTAGGGGGGTTAGATAGTGGTGTCTTCTGCCAGACTAGAGGAGCAGTGTGTGGGGTGTGAGATAGTGGTGTCTTCTGCCAGACTAGAGGAGCAGTGTGTAGGGGGTGAGATAGTGGTGTCTTCTGCCAGACTAGAGGAGCAGTGTGTAGGGTGTGAGATAGTGGTGTCTTCTGCCAGACTAGTGGAGCAGTGTGTAGGGGGTTAGATAGTGGTGTCTTCTGCCAGACTAGTGGGAGCAGTGTGTAGGGGGTTAGATAGTGGTGTCTTCTGCCAGACTAGTGGAGCAGTGTGTAGGGGGTGAGATAGTGGTGTCTTCTGCCAGACTAGAGGAGCAGTGTGTAGGGGGTTAGATAGTGGTGTCTTCTGCCAGACTAGAGGAGCAGTGTGTAGGGTGTGAGATAGTGGTGTCTTCTGCCAGACTAGAGGAGCAGTGTGTAGGGTGTGAGATAGTGGTGTCTTCTGCCAGACTAGAGGAGCAGTGTGTAGGGGGGTTAGATAGTGGTGTCTTCTGCCAGACTAGAGGAGCAGTGTGTAGGGTGTGAGATAGTGGTGTCTTCTGCTAGACTAGAGGAGCAGTGTGTAGGGGGGTTAGATAGTGGTGTCTTCTGCTAGACTAGTGGAGCAGTGTGTAGGGGGTTAGATAGTGGTGTCTTCTGCCAGACTAGTGGGAGCAGTGTGTAGGGTGTGAGATAGTGGTGTCTTCTGCCAGACTAGAGGAGCAGTGTGTAGGGGGTTAGATAGTGGTGTCTTCTGCCAGACTAGCGGAGCAGTGTGTAGGAGGGTTAGATAGTGGTGTCTTCTGCCAGACTAGTGGAGCAGTGTGTAGGGTGTGAGATAGTGGTGTATTCTGCCAGACTAGTGGGAGCAGTGTGTAGGAGGGTTAGATAGTGGTGTCTTCTGCCAGACTAGAGGAGCAGTGTGTAGGGGGGTTAGATAGTGGTGTCTTCTGCCAGACTAGAGGAGCAGTGTGTAGGGGGGTTAGATAGTGGTGTCTTCTGCCAGACTAGAGGAGCAGTGTGTAGGGTGTGAGATAGTGGTGTCTTCTGCCAGACTAGTGGGAGCAGTGTGTAGGGGGGTTAGATAGTGGTGTCTTCTGCCAGACTAGAGGAGCAGTGTGTGGGGTGTGAGATAGTGGTGTCTTCTGCCAGACTAGAGGAGCAGTGTGTAGGGGGTGAGATAGTGGTGTCTTCTGCCAGACCAGAGGAGCAGTGTGTAGGGTGTGAGATAGTGGTGTCTTCTGCCAGACTAGTGGAGCAGTGTGTAGGGGGTTAGATAGTGGTGTCTTCTGCCAGACTAGTGGGAGCAGTGTGTAGGGGGTTAGATAGTGGTGTCTTCTGCCAGACTAGTGGAGCAGTGTGTAGGGGGTGAGATAGTGGTGTCTTCTGCCAGACTAGAGGAGCAGTGTGTAGGGGGTTAGATAGTGGTGTCTTCTGCCAGACTAGAGGAGCAGTGTGTAGGGTGTGAGATAGTGGTGTCTTCTGCCAGACTAGAGGAGCAGTGTGTAGGGTGTGAGATAGTGGTGTCTTCTGCCAGACTAGAGGAGCAGTGTGTAGGGGGGTTAGATAGTGGTGTCTTCTGCCAGACTAGAGGAGCAGTGTGTAGGGTGTGAGATAGTGGTGTCTTCTGCTAGACTAGAGGAGCAGTGTGTAGGGGGGTTAGATAGTGGTGTCTTCTGCTAGACTAGTGGAGCAGTGTGTAGGGGGTTAGATAGTGGTGTCTTCTGCCAGACTAGTGGGAGCAGTGTGTAGGGTGTGAGATAGTGGTGTCTTCTGCCAGACTAGAGGAGCAGTGTGTAGGGGGTTAGATAGTGGTGTCTTCTGCCAGACTAGCGGAGCAGTGTGTAGGAGGGTTAGATAGTGGTGTCTTCTGCCAGACTAGTGGAGCAGTGTGTAGGGTGTGAGATAGTGGTGTATTCTGCTAGACTAGTGGGAGCAGTGTGTAGGAGGTTAGATAGTGGTGTCTTCTGCCAGACTAGTGGAGCAGTGTGTAGGGGGTGAGATAGTGGTGTCTTCTGCCAGACTAGAGGAGCAGTGTGTAGGGGGTTAGATAGTGGTGTCTTCTGCCAGACTAGAGGAGCAGTGTGTAGGGTGTGAGATAGTGGTGTCTTCTGCCAGACTAGAGGAGCAGTGTGTAGGGTGTGAGATAGTGGTGTCTTCTGCCAGACTAGAGGAGCAGTGTGTAGGGGGGTTAGATAGTGGTGTCTTCTGCCAGACTAGAGGAGCAGTGTGTAGGGTGTGAGATAGTGGTGTCTTCTGCTAGACTAGAGGAGCAGTGTGTAGGGGGGTTAGATAGTGGTGTCTTCTGCTAGACTAGTGGAGCAGTGTGTAGGGGGTTAGATAGTGGTGTCTTCTGCCAGACTAGTGGGAGCAGTGTGTAGGGTGTGAGATAGTGGTGTCTTCTGCCAGACTAGAGGAGCAGTGTGTAGGGGGTTAGATAGTGGTGTCTTCTGCCAGACTAGCGGAGCAGTGTGTAGGAGGGTTAGATAGTGGTGTCTTCTGCCAGACTAGTGGAGCAGTGTGTAGGGTGTGAGATAGTGGTGTATTCTGCCAGACTAGTGGGAGCAGTGTGTAGGAGGGTTAGATAGTGGTGTCTTCTGCCAGACTAGAGGAGCAGTGTGTAGGGGGGTTAGATAGTGGTGTCTTCTGCCAGACTAGAGGAGCAGTGTGTAGGGGGGTTAGATAGTGGTGTCTTCTGCCAGACTAGAGGAGCAGTGTGTAGGGTGTGAGATAGTGGTGTCTTCTGCTAGACTAGAGGAGCAGTGTGTAGGGGGGTTAGATAGTGGTGTCTTCTGCTAGACTAGTGGAGCAGTGTGTAGGGGGTTAGATAGTGGTGTCTTCTGCCAGACTAGTGGGAGCAGTGTGTAGGGGGGTTAGATAGTGGTGTCTTCTGCCAGACTAGAGGAGCAGTGTGTAGGGGGGTTAGATAGTGGTGTCTTCTGCCAGACTAGAGGAGCAGTGTGTAGGGGGTGAGATAGTGGTGTCTTCTGCTAGACTAGAGGAGCAGTGTGTAGGGGGGTTAGATAGTGGTGTCTTCTGCTAGACTAGTGGAGCAGTGTGTAGGGGGTTAGATAGTGGTGTCTTCTGCCAGACTAGTGGGAGCAGTGTGTAGGGTGTGAGATAGTGGTGTCTTCTGCCAGACTAGTGGGAGCAGTGTGTAGGGTGTGAGATAGTGGTGTCTTCTGCCAGACTAGAGGAGCAGTGTGTAGGGGGGTGAGATAGTGGTGTCTTCTGCCAGACTAGAGGAGCAGTGTGTAGGGGGTTAGATAGTGGTGTCTTCTGCCAGACTAGAGGAGCAGTGTGTAGGGGGGTTAGATAGTGGTGTCTTCTGCCAGACTAGAGGAGCAGTGTGTAGGGGGTTAGATAGTGGTGTCTTCTGCCAGACTAGAGGAGCAGTGTGTAGGGTGTGAGATAGTGGTGTCTTCTGCCAGACTAGAGGAGCAGTGTGTAGGGTGTGAGATAGTGGTGTCTTCTGCCAGACTAGTGGAGCAGTGTGTAGGGTGTGAGATAGTGGTGTCTTCTGCCAGACTAGAGGAGCAGTGTGTAGGGGGTGAGATAGTGGTGTCTTCTGCCAGACTAGAGGAGCAGTGTGTAGGGGGTGAGATAGTGGTGTCTTCTGCCAGACTAGAGGAGCAGTGTGTAGGGGGTTAGATAGTGGTGTCTTCTGCCAGACTAGTGGAGCAGTGTGTAGGGGGTTAGATAGTGGTGTCTTCTGCCAGACTAGAGGAGCAGTGTGTAGGGTGTGAGATAGTGGTGTCTTCTGCCAGACTAGAGGAGCAGTGTGTAGGGGGTGAGATAGTGGTGTCTTCTGCCAGACTAGAGGAGCAGTGTGTAGGGGGTGAGATAGTGGTGTCTTCTGCCAGACTAGAGGAGCAGTGTGTAGGGGGTGAGATAGTGGTGTCTTCTGCCAGACTAGAGGAGCAGTGTGTAGGGGGTTAGATAGTGGTGTCTTCTGCCAGACTAGAGGAGCAGTGTGTAGGGGGTGAGATAGTGGTGTCTTCTGCCAGACTAGAGGAGCAGTGTGTAGGGAGTGAGATAGTGGTGTCTTCTGCCAGACTAGAGGAGCAGTGTGTAGGGGGTTAGATAGTGGTGTCTTCTGCCAGACTAGAGGAGCAGTGTGTAGGGTGTGAGATAGTGGTGTCTTCTGCCAGACTAGAGGAGCAGTGTGTAGGGGGTGAGATAGTGGTGTCTTCTGCCAGACTAGAGGAGCAGTGTGTAAGGGTTGAGATAGTGGTGTCTTCTGCCAGACTAGAGGAGCAGTGAGTAGGGGGTTAGATAGTGGTGTCTTCTGCCAGACTAGAGGAGCAGTGTGTAAGGGTTGAGATAGTGGTGTCTTCTGCCAGACTAGAGGAGCAGTGTGTAAGTGTTGAGATAGTGGTGTCTTCTGCCAGACTAGAGGAGCAGTGTGTAGGGGGTGAGATAGTGGTGTCTTCTGCCAGACTAGAGGAGCAGTGTGTAAGGGTTGAGATAGTGGTGTCTTCTGCCAGACTAGAGGAGCAGTGTGTAGGGTGTGAGATAGTGGTGTCTTCTGCCAGACTAGCGGAGCAGTGTGTAGGAGGGTTGAGATAGTGGTGTCTTCTGCCAGACTAGAGGAGCAGTGTGTAAGGGTTGAGATAGTGGTGTCTTCTGCCAGACTAGAGGAGCAGTGTGTAAGGGGTGAGATAGTGGTGTCTTCTGCCAGACTAGAGGAGCAGTGTGTAAGGGTTGAGATAGTGGTGTCTTCTGCCAGACTAGAGGAGCAGTGTGTAGGGTGTGAGATAGTGGTGTCTTCTGCCAGACTAGCGGAGCAGTGTGTAGGAGGGTTAGATAGTGGTGTCTTCTGCCAGACTAGAGGAGCAGTGTGTAGGGTGTGAGATAGTGGTGTCTTCTGCTAGACTAGAGGAGCAGTGTGTAGGGGGGTTAGATAGTGGTGTCTTCTGCTAGACTAGTGGAGCAGTGTGTAGGGGGTTAGATAGTGGTGTCTTCTGCCAGACTAGTGGGAGCAGTGTGTAGGGGGGTTAGATAGTGGTGTCTTCTGCCAGACTAGAGGAGCAGTGTGTAGGGGGGTTAGATAGTGGTGTCTTCTGCCAGACTAGAGGAGCAGTGTGTAGGGGGTTAGATAGTGGTGTCTTCTGCCAGACTAGTGGGAGCAGTGTGTAGGGTGTGAGATAGTGGTGTCTTCTGCCAGACTAGAGGAGCAGTGTGTAGGGAGTGAGATAGTGGTGTCTTCTGCCAGACTAGAGGAGCAGTGTGTAGGGGGGTTAGATAGTGGTGTCTTCTGCCAGACTAGTGGGAGCAGTGTGTAGGGTGTGAGATAGTGGTGTCTTCTGCCAGACTAGAGGAGCAGTGTGTAGGGTGTGAGATAGTGGTGTCTTCTGCCAGACTAGAGGAGCAGTGTGTAGGGGGTGAGATAGTGGTGTCTTCTGCCAGACTAGAGGAGCAGTGTGTAGGGTGTGAGATAGTGGTGTCTTCTGCCAGACTAGTGGGAGCAGTGTGTAGGGGGTTAGATAGTGGTGTCTTCTGCCAGACTAGAGGAGCAGTGTGTAGGGGGTGGGATAGTGGTGTCTTCTGCCAGACTAGAGGAGCAGTGTGTAGGGGGGTTAGATAGTGGTGTCTTCTGCCAGACTAGTGGGAGCAGTGTGTAGGGGGGTTAGATAGTGGTGTCTTCTGCCAGACTAGTGGAGCAGTGTGTAGGGGGTTAGATAGTGGTGTCTTCTGCCAGACTAGAGGAGCAGTGTGTAGGGAGTGAGATAGTGGTGTCTTCTGCCAGACTAGAGGAGCAGTGTGTAGGGGGTGAGATAGTGGTGTCTTCTGCCAGACTAGAGGAGCAGTGTGTAGGGGGTGAGATAGTGGTGTCTTCTGCCAGACTAGTGGAGCAGTGTGTAGGGGGTGAGATAGTGGTGTCTTCTGCCAGACTAGAGGAGCAGTGTGTAGGGGGTTAGATAGTGGTGTCTTCTGCCAGACTAGAGGAGCAGTGTGTAGGGGGGTTAGATAGTGGTGTCTTCTGCCAGACTAGTGGGAGCAGTGTGTAGGGGGTTAGATAGTGGTGTCTTCTGCCAGACTAGAGGAGCAGTGTGTAGGGGGTTAGATAGTGGTGTCTTCTGCCAGACTAGAGGAGCAGTGTGTAAGGGTTGAGATAGTGGTGTCTTCTGCCAGACTAGTGGAGCAGTGAGTAGGGTGTGAGATAGTGGTGTCTTCTGCCAGACTAGAGGAGCAGTGTGTAGGGTGTGAGATAGTGGTGTCTTCTGCCAGACTAGTGGGAGCAGTGTGTAGGGGGTTAGATAGTGGTGTCTTCTGCCAGAATAGAGGAGCAGTGTGTAGGGGGTGGGATAGTGGTGTCTTCTGCCAGACTAGAGGAGCAGTGTGTAGGGGGTGAGATAGTGGTGTCTTCTGCCAGACTAGTGGGAGCAGTGTGTAGGGGGTTAGATAGTGGTGTCTTCTGCCAGACTAGAGGAGCAGTGTGTAGGGGGTGGGATAGTGGTGTCTTCTGCCAGACTAGAGGAGCAGTGTGTAGGGGGGTTAGATAGTGGTGTCTTCTGCCAGACTAGTGGGAGCAGTGTGTAGGGGGGTTAGATAGTGGTGTCTTCTGCCAGACTAGTGGAGCAGTGTGTAGGGGGTTAGATAGTGGTGTCTTCTGCCAGACTAGAGGAGCAGTGTGTAGGGAGTGAGATAGTGGTGTCTTCTGCCAGACTAGAGGAGCAGTGTGTAGGGGGTGAGATAGTGGTGTCTTCTGCCAGACTAGAGGAGCAGTGTGTAGGGGGTGAGATAGTGGTGTCTTCTGCCAGACTAGTGGAGCAGTGTGTAGGGGGTGAGATAGTGGTGTCTTCTGCCAGACTAGAGGAGCAGTGTGTAGGGGGTTAGATAGTGGTGTCTTCTGCCAGACTAGAGGAGCAGTGTGTAGGGGGGTTAGATAGTGGTGTCTTCTGCCAGACTAGTGGGAGCAGTGTGTAGGGGGTTAGATAGTGGTGTCTTCTGCCAGACTAGAGGAGCAGTGTGTAGGGGGTTAGATAGTGGTGTCTTCTGCCAGACTAGAGGAGCAGTGTGTAAGGGTTGAGATAGTGGTGTCTTCTGCCAGACTAGTGGAGCAGTGAGTAGGGTGTGAGATAGTGGTGTCTTCTGCCAGACTAGAGGAGCAGTGTGTAGGGTGTGAGATAGTGGTGTCTTCTGCCAGACTAGTGGGAGCAGTGTGTAGGGGGTTAGATAGTGGTGTCTTCTGCCAGAATAGAGGAGCAGTGTGTAGGGGGTGGGATAGTGGTGTCTTCTGCCAGACTAGAGGAGCAGTGTGTAGGGGGTGAGATAGTGGTGTCTTCTGCCAGACTAGTGGGAGCAGTGTGTAAGGGTTGAGATAGTGGTGTCTTCTGCCAGACTAGTGGAGCAGTGAGTAGGGTGTGAGATAGTGGTGTATTCTGCCAGACTAGTGGGAGCAGTGTGTAGGGGGGTTAGATAGTGGTGTCTTCTGCCAGACTAGAGGAGCAGTGTGTAGGGGGGTTAGATAGTGGTGTCTTCTGCCAGACTAGTGGGAGCAGTGTGTAGGGGGGTTAGATAGTGGTGTCTTCTGCCAGACTAGAGGAGCAGTGTGTAGGGGGGTTAGATAGTGGTGTCTTCTGCCAGACTAGTGGGAGCAGTGTGTAGGAGGGTTAGATAGTGGTGTCTTCTGCCAGACTAGTGGGAGCAGTGTGTAGGGGGGTTAGATAGTGGTGTCTTCTGCCAGACTAGCCGGAGCAGTGTGTAGGGGGGTTAGATAGTGGTGTCTTCTGCCAGACTAGTGGGAGCAGTGTGTAGGGTGTGAGATAGTGGTGTCTTCTGCCAGACTAGAGGAGCAGTGTGTAGGGTGTGAGATAGTGGTGTCTTCTGCCAGACTAGCGGAGCAGTGTGTAGGGGGTGAGATAGTGGTGTCTTCTGCCAGACTAGAGGAGCAGTGTGTAGGGGGTTAGATAGTGGTGTCTTCTGCCAGACTAGAGGAGCAGTGTGTAGGGGGTTAGATAGTGGTGTCTTCTGCCAGACTAGAGGAGCAGTGTGTAGGGGGTTAGATAGTGGTGTCTTCTGCCAGACTAGAGGAGCAGTGTGTAGGGGGTTAGATAGTGGTGTCTTCTGCCAGACTAGAGGAGCAGTGTGTAGGGGGGTTAGATAGTGGTGTCTTCTGCCAGACTAAAGGAGCAGTGTGTAGGGGGTTAGATAGTGGTGTCCTCTAGCGTGTGTGTTTGCCACAGTGTGATACAGAAGTGATGTTATTCATTTGTTCTCTTCTAACTCATACCTCCATATTCCAAGGTCAGGATGACGTCATTATCGCCCACAGCAGTTGTCCAGTGTATTTCTCTAGTAATCCTTTTATTCAATATCACGGTTATAAACCCACCGCTGGCTCTGGAACTAGACTGTCTGAGAGACAGACGGGGTGTGTGTGAGAGTTGTCGTAGTTCATCTGGATCATTCCATTAATGATCCCAGAACTGGAGTCCCACAGAAAAGAGAAAGAGAAAGAGAGGAGTGTGATATTTGGTGAAAAATATAGTACAGGGAATGAGTTCAATTGGGATATGTCATTGGTATTGGTGATAGGGAACCCTTCTCTCTCCCCTCCCCTCCTCTCCTCTCCCAGGTTCTACTGGGATCTGATCATGTTGTGTTTGATGATGGGGAACCTGATCATCCTGCCAGTAGGAATCACCTTCTTTAAGGATGAGAACACTCCTCCCTGGATCATCTTCAACGTGGTCTCTGATACTCTCTTCCTGGTTGACCTGGTCCTCAACTTCAGGACCGGTATCGTCAAGGAGGACAGCACTGAGATACTGCTAGACCCCAAGTCAGTGTGTGTGCGTGTGCGTGTGCGTGTGCGTGTGTGTGTGTGTGTGTGTGACACAGAGCTGGAGGCAATGCTTCCCTGTGTGGTGTTCTTCCAGAATGTGAATGAATGGAGTTGTTTGTTATTTCTTCTAAAGAACCATAACTACTGGGGCCATAGGAATCAATGTTGGTCTACGCTATGCTAAGCTAACTGTGAGACCATATAAATATAAACTGTTGTTCTATACAGTGCTAAGCTAACTGTGAAACCATAGAAATGACTTTTATATTATGCTATGCTACCACAGGGCTATCCGTCAGCGCTACCTAAAGAGCTGGTTTGCGGTGGACTTTGTGTCGTCCATCCCTGTGGACTACATCTTCCTGATGGTGGACTTGGAGGCCCGGCTGGACTCAGAGGTTTACAGGACGGCCAGGGCCCTCCGCATCGTACGCTTCACCAAGATCCTCAGCCTGCTACGCCTGCTGCGCCTGTCACGACTCATACGCTACATCCACCAGTGGGAGGAGGTGAGAGGCCGGGAACACAGGGAGAGGAGGTAGAGAAAGAGGGGAGGGAGGGAAAGAGATGCTTTACTACCACTGTCACAACTCACTGGTTACATCCTCCAGAGAGAGGGTAGAGGGCAGTCAGTGGAACATGCCAGAGGGGAGGTAGAGAGGGAGGTGAGAGGAGAGAGGCAGAGGCTGAGAGGGTGAAAGGAGAGGTCAGCGTAGTATAGGGGAAAGAGAGACCGCTACGGGGGCAGCTGATCTACCTCTTCATTGGGGAAGAGGCAACTATCATAAAAGGTGCCCGCGCAAGACGTCAATAAACTAAAGTGATGTCAAACTCTCCCCCTCCAGATCTTCCATATGACCTATGACCTGGCTAGTGCCATGGTGAGGATAGTCAACCTGATAGGCATGATGCTGCTGCTGTGCCACTGGGACGGATGTCTACAGTTCCTGGTTCCCATGCTGCAGGACTTCCCCCTGGACTGCTGGGTCTCCAAGAATAACATGGTGGTAAGTTACATTGGGGCGGCAGGTAGCCTAGTGGTTAGAGTATAGGGGCGGCAGGTAGCCTAGTGGTTAGAGCGTTGGACTAGTAAGTTCAAATCCCCGAGCTGACAAGGTAAATCTGTCGTTCTGCCCCTGAACAGGCAGTTAACCCACTGTTCCTAGGCCAGTTAACCCACTGTTCCTAGGCAGTCATTGAAAATAAGAATTTGTTCTTAACTGACTTGCCTAGTTAAATAAAGGTAAAATAAATAAAACTCTGTGTGTCTGTCTGTCTGTCTCTCTGTCTGACTGCTGGGTCTCCAAGAACAACAAGGTGGTGAGTTTGTTACATGGGTACTGAGACATGTGTGGGGGGTTGTTGACCCGCTCTCAAATGGAGGGCTTGTGTGCACAGTGTGTGACATTATTGATATTGTGTTTGTGTGTGCACTGATTACGGGGTAGTGGACTGATTGTGTGTGTAGCCAGAGAGAGAGTGTGTGTAGACAAAGAGAGAGAGTGTGTAGACAGAGAGAGAGTGTGTGTGTAGAGAGAGTGTGTGTAGACAGAGGGAGAGAGAGTGTGTGTACAGAGAGAGAGTGTGAAAGTGAGAGTGTGTGTAGACAGAGAGAGAGAGTGTGTGTAGACAGAGAGAGAGAGTGTGTGTAGAGAGAGTGTGTGTAGACAGAGGGAGAGAGTGTGTTTAGACAGAGAGAGTGTGTGTAGATAGAGAGAGAGTGTGTGTAGACAGAGAGAGAGAGAGTGTGTGTAGACACAGGGAGAGAGTGTGTGTGTGTAGACAGAGAGAGTGTGTGTGTGTAGACAGAGAGAGAGAGTGTGTGTGTAGACAGAGAGAGAGTGTGTAGACAGAGAGAGTGTGTGTGTGTGTAGACAGAGAGAGAGTGTGTAGACAGAGAGAGTGTGTGTGTGTGTAGACAGAGACAGAGTGTGTGTGTATCCTCGTGTCGGACGTTGTTTACTTTCTGTGTTAGTTTATTGGTTCATGTAGCAGCATGTCTGGTTGGAATAAAAGGGACTATCAACACAATAAATCTCCCAACACATCTCCCAACTTAAACATCCTACTGATGGAGTAGATGGAGATATGAACACACACACGCACACATACACACACGGCTGTGTGTTTCGCTGACTCCCGTCTCGGCAGTGTTTCCTCAGTGGTTGCCGGGGTGACTGTTGCTAGGCCAGCTGAGGCTGAGTGTTTTCCCCCAGAGAAAGCCATGTGCCACCCGCCGGACCATTTAACAGAACAGGATATAATTGGCCTCACACACACACAAGCAATCACAAACGCAGTCACACACACACTCAGCCTGAGATAAATATGCTTCATTGCATTATTGGCAAACACACACTGGCTTGATAAGATATTTTAGAGCTATTCTATTATTATTTTCCTCTAGCTTTTTGCCTGTTGGTAGTCTGTTTTACACAGCAGGAAGTAGAAAAGCAACTCTACCCAGCACTTTACAGCCACAGTTTTAGCCTAGGTTGTAGCTATTACCTTAACTAGTGTTGTACCACTCATCCCTCCCTCCCTTCCACCTTCTTCTCCCTCTCCCTCTTCCTCTCGGACTCCCTCTGTAGAAGGGCCTGTTTAACTCTCTCTCCATCTCTCTCTCCATCTCTCTCCACCTCTCTCTCCACCTCTCCCTCTTCCTCTGTAGGAGGGCCTGTTTAACTCTCTCTCCACCTATCTCTCCATCTCTCTCTCCACCTCTCTCTCCATCTCTCTCTCCACCTATCTCTCCATCTCTCTCTCCACCTCTCTCTCCATCTCTCTCTCCACCTCTCTCTCCATCTCTCTCTCGATCTCGCTCTCCATCTCTCTCTCCATCTCTCTCTCCATCTCTCTCTCGACCTCTCTCCACCTCTCTCTCCATCTCTCTCTCCACCTCTCTCTCTTCCTCTCGGACTCCCTCTGTAGAAGGGCCTATTTAACTCTCTCTCCATCTCTCTCTCCACCTCTCCCTCTTCCTCTGTAGAAGGGCCTGTTTAACTCTCTCTCCACCTCTCCATCTCTCTCTCCACATCTCGCTCCACCTCTCTTTCTATCTCTCTCTCCATCTCTCTCTCGACCTCTCTCTCTTCATCTCGGACTCCCTCTGTAGAAGGGCCTGTTTAACTCTCTCTCTACCTCTCCATCTCTCTCTCCACCTCTCTCTCCATCGCTCTTTCCATTTCTCTCTCCATCTCTCTCTCAATCTCTCTCTCTTCCTCTCGGACTCCCTCTGTAGAAGGGCCTGCTTAACTGTTAGGAATATTAGGAATAAATGACTGAACAATATTCTAATTTTAAATGGAACTGTAACTAAGTAAACTTATACTCTGTTTTATTATATCTGATTAACAATATTAGTTCATAAGAAGGGATTGTGTGACACGGACAAGGAGTAATTAAAGTTAATGAACACCATTCCAACTAGGCAGAAAGGAATGGGTTGTGGATTAAGTAAGCAGATAAGGTAGTTAACCTATGGTTGACCCTACAGAAACTTAGCTCTGGGGTGTTTTAGATAAGGCAGTGAGTGCATTCCTAGGTTTTCTGTTAATTAGAACTGTCAGCTAAGTGGTGATCGATAATGGTGAGGGGTCAAAAGTTAATTCAGTTATGTTGTGTGACCTGTGAGTGTGTTAGTGAGTTGGAATGAACTTTTAAACTCACTTAATTCTAGGTCGGGAGGAGGGGATTCATTCTAGAAGCAATGAAATGACGTCATGTTATTGTATATAAACTGTTGCTCGTGGTAACGTGGCAGCGCGCTCCGAGAATAAATGATGTTACCTATTATTGATAAGACTGGTCTCCGTCTATTTTATGCAAACAAGAATCTTACAAATTCTCATAAAATAGATTATTCAATTAATGAAAACATATTGGAATAATTAAATTACAGTAACATTAACTCTCTCTCCACCTCTCTCTCCACCTCTCCCTCTGTAGAAGGGCCTGTTTAACTCTCTCTCCACCTCTCTCTCCATCTCGCTCTCCGTCCAGAATGATACGTGGGGGATCCAGTACTCCTATGCCCTTTTCAAGGCGATGAGCCACATGTTGTGTATTGGCTACGGTGCCCAGGCTCCAGAGGGCATGACAGACGTGTGGCTCACCATGCTCAGTATGATCATTGGTGCCACCTGCTATGCCATGTTCATTGGCCATGCCACCGCTCTCATACAGTCCCTGGACTCCTCAAGACGACAGTACCAGGAGAAAGTAAGAGATTAGGACCCTCTCTATCCCTCCCTCCCTCCAACTCTCTCTCCATTCCTCTGTCCCTTATTCTCTCTATCCAACCATTCATCCAATTAATTTGTTGACTCCTCAAAGGCAGGAGACGGTAAAGGAACCATACTCCACTCATAAACAATCTTCATGTTCATCCAGTGAAGTGTGTATTATACTGTAGTAAAGCAGTATAGTGTGTATTATACTGTAGTAAAGCAGTATAGTGTGTATTATACTGTAGTAAAGCAGTATAGTGTGTATTATACTGTAGTAAAGCAGTATAGTGTGTATTATACTGTAGTGAAGCAGTATAGTGTGTATTATACTGTAGTAAAGCAGTATGGTGTGTATTATACTGTAGTAAAGCAGTATAGTGTGTATTATACTGTAGTGAAGCAGTATACTGTGTATTATACTGTAGTAAAGCAGTATACTGTGTATTATACTGTAGTAAAGCAGTATAGTGTGTATTATACTGTAGTAAAGCAGTATAGTGTGTATTATACTGTAGTGAAGCAGTATACTGTGTATTATACTGTAGTAAAGCAGTATACTGTGTATTATACTGTAGTAAAGCAGTATAGTGTGTATTATACTGTAGTAAAGCAGTATAGTGTGTATTATACTGTAGTGAAGCATTATAGTGTGTATTATACTGTAGTGAAGCAGTATAGTGTGTATTATACTGTAGTGAAGCAGTATAGTGTGTATTATACTGTAGTGAAGCAGTATAGTGTGTGTATGTGTGCTTTTATTAACGCTGTATTAACATTGTATTAATATTGTATTGACGTTGTATTAATATTATATTGACGTTGTATTAATATTATATTGATGTTGTATTAGTATTGTATTGACGTTGTATTAATATTGTATTGATGTTGTATTAATATTATATTGACGTGGTATTAATATTGTATTGACGTTGTATTAATATTGTATTGACGTTGTATTAATATTGTATTGATGTTGTATTAATATTGTATTGACGTTGTATTAATATTGTATTGACGTGGTATTAATATTGTATTGACGTTGTATTAATATTATATTGATGTTGTATTAATATTGTATTGACGTTGTATTAATATTGTATTGATGTTGTATTAATATTATATTGACGTGGTATTAATATTGTATTGACGTTGTATTAATATTGTATTGACGTTGTATTAATATTGTATTGGTGTTGTATTAATATTGTATTGACGTTGTATTAATATTGTATTGACGTGGTATTAATATTGTATTGATGTTGTATTAATATTATATTGACGTGGTATTAATATATTATTATTGTATTGACGTTGTATTAATATTGTATTGACGTTGTGTTAATATTGTATTGACGTTGTATTAATATTGTATTGATGTTGTGTTAATATTGATTTGACGTTGTATTGTTGTATTCCCGTTGTATTGACATTGTATTGACGTTGTATTGACATTGTATTGACGCTATATTAACGTTGTATCGTTGTATTCCCGTTGTATTGACATTGTATTGACGTTGTATTGACGTTGTATTGACGTTGTATTAACGTTGTATTAACGTTGTATCGTTGTTTTTCCGTTGTATTGACGTTGTGTTCCAGTATAAGCAGGTGGAGCAGTACATGTCGTTCCATAAGCTCCCTGCAGATGTCCGTCAGAGGATTCATGAGTACTACGAGCATCGCTTCCAGGGCAAGATGTTTGACGAGGAGAACATACTGGGTGAACTCAGCGAACCACTAAAGGAGGTAACACACGCACACACGAGGCACGCACACGCATGAGCCACGGATACAGGCACACACGCACGAGCCACGGATACAGGCACACACGCACGAGCCACGGATACAGGCACACACGCACGAGCCACGGATACAGGCACACACGCACGAGCCACGGATACAGGCACACACGCAGGCACACGCACTGTTACAAGTTACGAAAGCTAGCTATAGCGTAACTAAAAAAAACACCTGCTCAAACCAGTCGATTCAAACTGCCTCAAACACATTTTACATGAAAGAAAATTAAAACGTACTGATACAATTCAGTTTTTGTGCATTCTAACTGACTTCCCAACTCCTCCCCCCTCCCTCCCCCTCTCTTTCCCCCCCTCTCAGGCGATAGTTAGCTTTAACTGCCGTAGCCTGGTGGCTCACATGCCGCTGTTTGCTAACGCGGACCCTAACTTTGTGACGGCAGTGCTGACCAAGCTTCGCTTCGAGGTGTTCCAGCCCAATGACTTCATCATCCGTGAGGGCACGGTGGGACGCAAGATGTACTTCATTCAACACGGACGAGTCGGCATACTCACCCGCGGAAACAAGGAGACCAAACTCAGTGACGGGTCCTACTTTGGGGGTGAGGAGAGGAGGGAGAAGGGGAGGGATGGGTGAGGGTAAGGACAGTGTGAGGAAAAAGGGAAGTGGAAGGGGAGAGGTGTGACTGTGAGTTAGATTAATCAGTTCTTCAATTTCACAATTTCTTCAACAAAATCATATTTTTTCCACTCTCTCATCCCTTCTCCCTCTTTATCCACCCCCCCACTCTCTCTCTCTCAGAGATCTGTTTGTTGACTCGGGGCCGGAGGACGGCGAGTGTCAGAGCGGATACATACTGTCGTCTCTACTCCCTCAGTGTGGACAGCTTCAACGAGGTCTTGGAGGAACACCCTATGATGAGGCGGGCCTTTGAGACGGTGGCCGTCGACCGGTTGGACCGCATTGGTACTAAAGCCTCTCCCGATTGGCTCAAGCACCTGCCATTCAGTCCATTACTTGCAATGACTCAGTTTTCAATTCAGTTTCATTTCTATAGTGCTTTGTGCAAAGATCTTGCCAGCGAAAAGCATTTTTTGAATCAATTCAGATTTTATTTGTAAATGACCTTACAGTTGCAGAAGCCCTTCAAGGCAGGTTAAGGGAGAGAGAAACTATTTTCCCTTTTGTATTTGCACATAATATGACATTTGAAACGTCTTTATTATTTTGGAACTTTAGTGAGTGTAATGTTTACTGTAAATGTGTATTGTTTTTTTCACTTTTGTTTATTATCTACTGTTAAAATATGTTTCCCATGCCAATAAACCCCCTTGAATTGAATTGAATTGAGAAACTGCTAGAAAAACGTGGAGAGCTGTTAGAACAGAGAGCTAGAGCAGATACCTGGTTCTGTTTGTGATCTTTAATCAGCCCCTCAGCCCTGTCAGCCTCGTTACAACTGTGTTGTTTGACCCTCACTTTAGTTTCTACCACTTTCTTCTTGCTCTTGTTTTCCTCCATTTGTGTCAGACAGGAACAGTATCCACCCCCTCCATCAGTTTGTTTCTGTTTTGATCCTTTCATTCTATTCTCTTCTCTCTTCTTTGTTCTCCTCTGCAGGTAGGAAGAACTCTATCCTGATGAGGAAGCCGTCCCAGGCGGGTTCCATGGCGGGGGGCAGTGGTTTGGGGCGTGGGGGTCGAGGAGGAGCGGGGGCAGGGCTAGGCATGGGAGGGCTGGGCTCCTGTGACAGCATGCTGGTTCAGCAGACCGTTAAACACGACAGCATGCCAGCCATGCAGGAGGCCATCGCTGCTGCCGCAGCAGGAAGGGGAGGGGCCACGGGAGGAAGTGGTACGGTCTCTCCTAGGCCCCACCCACTGATCTGGGCTCCACTGATCCACGCTCCGCTCCAGACGGCGGCCGCTACGACTAACGTGGCCATCGCCCTCATGCACCAGCAGCAGCAGCAACAGCAGCTTCAACATCAGCTACAGCAGCAACATGCGCTAGGAGGCGCTATATTCCTCCCCTCCATCTCTCCATCGTCCTCCGTCTCCTTCCCCCTCTCCCCCCCGCGGCCCCCTGTCCTGCAGCCCCTGCGCCCCTCTGTGAGTTCCCTCATTGGGATGATGGGAGTAGGAGGGATGGGGGGGCTGTCCCCTAGAGGGTTTCCTGCCTTCCCCTCCCCCTCGCCCTTCCCCATGGTCCCCCCGGGAGGTGTGATATCACCCCCTGTTGCTCAAACCCCACCCACACCGGCCTCCTCTGTTTCCACGTCGCTCCAATTAGGAAAGACCCTGCACTACAGTCTCCGCCTCCACCCGGAACACTCTTCAGTGATGTGTGGAACCCCAGGAATCCCCAAGGTAGGAGGGGCCACCACACCCCATCTGTTCTACCACGTGAATCCAACTGCAGCCACCAGTGTCATGTCAGACACTTGCAGTTCCATGGCTGGCCAGCATGGGGCCAAGGAGGCGCTATTGCGTCACGGAGGCAGCAGCAACCAGGGCCTGCCTGCACTTGGGAGGCTCACCCAGGAGGCCAGGCTCCTCTCCGCCTCGCAGCCCACCCTGCCTCATCGATCCTGGGCAAGCATGCAGCCTCACCCCCCTCTCCAGCGGAAGGCCTCTGGAGGTAACCTGCTTCCAGCCTCATTCCTGACTGGGACGCAGCTAGCCAGGGGTGGCAGTGTGGGGGTGTTGACTACTCCCCTACCAGTACAAGTCTCAGCACAACAGTTACAGATGCGCCCCTTCAATGCACAGATACAAGCACATAACCTGGGCTCTATACAGCCCATCCCTGATCATGTCTCTACACACTGCCCTGCACACACACACACAGCCACACACACACATCCTTTCGCTGTACCTGCAGCCACACCCACATCAGCTTCTCCCCTGGCCTCCTACACCCTCTCCTCTGCTCCCACTCCTTTCTCCCTCATCCCAGCCCTGCCACTGACCCCTCGCCCCAAACCCACCCCTACACCCCCATCTCGCTCCTCCTCTCCTCCCCCCTGCTCCATCCCTCCCTCTTCCGGAACTACTCCACTCACCTCAACCCCTCGTCCCAAACCCACCCCTACACCCCCATCTCGCTCCTCCTCTCCTCCCCCCTGCTCCATCCCTCCCTCTTCCGGAACTACTCCACTCACCTCAACCCCTTTGTCCAAACCCATCCCTACACCTCCCCCTCGCTCTTCTTCCCCCTCTCCCTCCTCCACTCCCCCTCCCTCCTCTGTAACCACCTCTTTCCCCCTCACCTCAACCCCTCGCCCCAAACCCATCCCTACAACTCCCCTGTGCTCTTCTTCCCCCTCTCCCTCCTCCACTCCCCCTCCCTCCTCTGTCAGTGCCCCTCTCTCACTTCCACAAACCCATGGGCGCAAGTCCTCTCTCGCGTCCCCCTCTCCCCCCTCCTCTTCCCTACCTTCCTCTCCCACTCTTCTTCAGAGCCCCCTAATCAAGCCCTCCCCTACACCCCCCTCCCCTTACCCTCTATCTGGGCCCACCCCTACCCCCTCTAAAGCCTTTACCCCTATCCAGACTCGTACCCCTACCCCTACCCTCTCTCAACCCTCCAATCGTCCCTCTACCCCTATTTCTACTCCTGTTCCCATTCAGAGCCAAACCCTAACTGCAACCCCTACCCCAGCCCCCACCCCAGCCTCCACTCCCACCCCAGCCTCCACTCCCACCCCAGCTCCAAAGCTGACCACAGCCGTAACACCTGTCCAAACCACTACCACCCTCCCACCCACTCAGTTGGTCCCAGGCCCTGCCACCTCTCTCCCTCCAACCTCTTGCCCCCCAGCCACCTCTGCCCCCTCTGCCTCCCCCAAGGGGGGCAAGAAGGACCCGTAGCTGCCTCAGACAGGGAAAGACTAATAGGGACTGAGAGAAAAACTGCCTGACAACATGTGATGGTCCTGGAGGAAATTATCTGATTGGAGGATGGACTTTTCAGGACAGATATAATGTGTAGATTGTGTCACCAAACACCCCATGCCCCAATTAAAGTAGCACACTGTAAGGAATAGGGTACTGCAGATTTGAGTTCAACAAACTATCCTCCAAACAGTCCATGACTTGCGACTAGGTTTTAACAGTTGTTGCCAACATGGCATGCCAAAATTCTAGATTCAAACCGAGTTCGGCAGACTCTGTATATCTATGGCTCTGGTGACTAGGGCAGGCTAGAGTAGAATCACAGTTTATATTTGAAGTCCAAACATATAGATACATATCTGTGTTAGTGATTGTTGGAGCAAGCAAGAGAGATGAAGTGGAAGATAATGGCAGCACACAGTGGGAGGGACGATACAGCTGTCAGAAAAGACGAGGACGATGATGACAAAGATAGCAATGGGGCTCGTTGCATCTTGCTGCTGATTGGAGGAGGGTTAGTTGGTCAATTCTAAGGCGACCAATAAGATAGGCACTTCCTGATTTCCAGCTACACCTCCCTTTTACCTCTCGCTCTTCACCAAAGTGTAATATTTTGTCATTATATGATTAATCATAGTATGAGATTACTAATCACTGTAAAGTTAGTCATCATATTGATCAGTAACTATAGGAGCGATTGATCCACTTGTAGTTTTGTTGTCCAAGTTGTGTGGTGTTTAGCTTCGGTCCAATATGTTCACACAACTTCTGTAACTGAATTGTGTGTTTTGGTGCAACACTTAATACTGCTCCCTCGTAAACTGTGGATGTGGGTTTAGTTGTTCCGCCTAGCTTCCTGTAAATGCATGCCTCTCTCTCTATTCCCTCCTTTTCCCTCGTTCCTCACCTCCTCTGGCTACTGTCTGCTTTCATCCTGTCTTTCATCTCTGTCTGTCTGATCCTCCTTTCATCTTTCACGGAGCTTTTGTAGTTAACTACTGTTCCAGAGACATTCACAGATGCTCTCTACCTCTCTCCATCTCTGACTTTTCCCTCTCTCTACTGTAGCTCTCTCTATCATTCCCTCCCTCCATCCATCCATCCCTCCCGCTCCTTTCTTCCCTCCCTTGTCCTGGTGTCATGTCCAGTGCTGTTTGATGTTTTCTGTGGGTAGCAACAGAGCATTCCTCTTTTAACCCTTGATACCATGTTGCCTAGATTATATGTAAGGACCAAATGTTTTATTTGTGATCACAGCTTTAGCTTTTGAGCAAAATCAATGAAATGATAGTTGTTGATGATGATGTTATTGATGATGATGTTATTGATTATGATGAGGATGACCATGATGATGGTGACGGTAAGAATGTTTTGGATGATAGCTAGAATAAAGCACATTTAGAAAGTCAGTTTGTCTTTGGTGCATTGAGAAGAAGGCGAGAGAGAAAGTGTGTGTAGGTGTGCGCGTGCGCGTGTGTGTGTGTGTCCTGCCCGGTAGTCCTGAACACCTCCAGAGGTGAAGCAGACTCATATCCAAGGTGACGCTTGTGGATGGGAACGCTGGGATCACTGTTGCTCTCGACTCTTAACTAAATCAATATCCTCCTGCACAGGGAAGGATTATACCATGTCTAATACACAGCCTGACCCTCCTGACTATCTCTCTCCCTCACTCCATCTAATCTGTGTTCAAAGGGGTTCAAGAGTCTCATTTCCACACTATGTTGTGTTTGGCGGTGATTGATTTATTTTTCACCTTTGGAGGATTGTGAGGCATTAGAATGTTGGATTTACACTCAGAGTCATTTGCATTAAGGCCTGGAATTAAATATTGTACTGAAGGGAACAATCATGATCTTTGGAGGGATGCATGATTGTTAGAGGGATGTATAGGGACTTACTGTGTACATTCTACTCTATTCTAAAGGGACTCTGAGGCTATTCTCAGACATTTACTTAGCGGACAGCAAATACTATGTACAGAATACAAAACAACTTTGTTCATACCTTTGGATTTAAATCTAGACATTAAAGATCTATATACTTTAAACCTATAACAAGAGACTGTATAGCTACTCTTGTGAGAGATGTAGGCCTACCCTTCAGACACATTAAGCAGTGAACGCTTGTAAGTACCAAGCTGTCATCTACACATTGACCACTAGATGGGGCTCAGCACCTAAACCAGACTCCTGTCTGCATTCCAGGAAAAGGTAGCAGCTTAGGATAGCCACATAGTTGTTACACTGTGTATTACCTTCACCATGGTGAGGTCTGACAGCCCCTTAAATTGAGATGAGATAAGAGAGCTGTGGAGATATATATGTGGAGAGATGTGAAGAGATGTTGTATATTTGGAGAGATGTATATTTGGAGAGATGTGAAGAGATGTTGTATATGTGGCGAGATGTGGAGAGATGTTGTATATGTGGAGAGATGTTGTATATGTGGAGAGATGTGAAGAGGTGTTGTATATGTGGAGAGATGTATAAGTGGAGAGATGTATATTTTGAGAGATGTGAAGAGATGTCTATTTTGAGAGATGTGGAGAGATGGTGTATATTTGAAGAGATGGAGTATATGTGGAGAGATGGTGTATACAGTGCCTTGCGAAAGTATTCGGCCCCCTTGAACTTCGCGACCTTTTGCCACATTTCAGGCTTCAAACATAAAGATATAAAACTGTATTTTTTGTGAAGAATCAACAACAAGTGGGACACAATCATGAAGTAGAACGACATT
This sequence comes from Oncorhynchus mykiss, assembly GCF_013265735.2. Lineage (NCBI taxonomy): Eukaryota > Metazoa > Chordata > Actinopteri > Salmoniformes > Salmonidae > Oncorhynchus > Oncorhynchus mykiss. Next base: position 18,156,538 of record NC_048566.1, on the reverse strand, counting down.
TATTGGATATTTCAAACTGTTTTAACAAATCAAAAACTGAAAAATTGGGCGTGCAAAATTATTCAGCCCCTTTACTTTCAGTGCAGCAAACTCTCTCCAGAAGTTCAGTGAGGATCTCTGAATGATCCAATGTTGACCTAAATGACTAATGATGATAAATACAATCCACCTGTGTGTAATCAAGTCTCCGTATAAATGCACCTGCACTGTGATAGTCTCAGAGGTCCGTTAAAAGCGCAGAGAGCATCATGAAGAACAAGGAACACACCAGGCAGGTCCGAGATACTGTTGTGAAGAAGTTTAAAGCCGGATTTGGATACAAAACGATTTCCCAAGCTTTAAACATCCCAAGGAGCACTGTGCAAGCGATAATATTGAAATGGAAGGAGTATCAGACCACTGCAAATCTACCAAGACCTGGCCGTCCCTCTAAACTTTCAGCTCATACAAGGAGAAGACTGATCAGAGATGCAGCCAAGAGGCCCATGATCACTCTGGATGAACTGCAGAGATCTACAGCTGAGGTGGGAGACTCTGTCCATAGGACAACAATCAGTCGTATATTGCACAAATCTGGCCTTTATGGAAGAGTGGCAAGAAGAAAGTCATTTCTTAAAGATATCCATAAAAAGTGTTGTTTAAAGTTTGCCACAAGCCACCTGGGAGACACACCAAACATGTGGAAGAAGGTGCTCTGGTCAGATGAAACCAAAATTTAACTTTTTGGCAACAATGCAAAACGTTATGTTTGGCGTAAAAGCAACACAGCTGAACACACCATCCCCACTGTCAAACATGGTGGTGGCAGCATCATGGTTTGGGCCTGCTTTTCTTCAGCAGGGACAGGGAAGATGGTTAAAATTGATGGGAAGATGGATGGAGCCAAATACAGGACTATTCTGGAAGAAAACCTGATGGAGTCTGCAAAAGACCTGAGACTGGGACGGAGATTTGTCTTCCAACAAGACAATGATCCAAAACATAAAGCAAAATCTACAATGGAATGGTTCAAAAATAAACATATCCAGGTGTTAGAATGGCCAAGTCAAAGTCCAGACCTGAATCCAATCGAGAATCTGTGGAAAGAACTGAAAACTGCTGTTCACAAATGCTCTCCATCCAACCTCACTGAGCTCGAGCTGTTTTGCAAGAAGGAATGGGAAAAAATGTCAGTCTCTCGATGTGCAAAACTGATAGACATACCCCAAGCGACTTACAGCTGTAATCGCAGCAAAAGGTGGCGCTACAAAGTATTAACTTAAGGGGGGCTGAATAATTTTGCACGCCCAATTTTTCAGTTTTTGATTTGTTAAAAAAGTTTGAAATATCCAATAAATGTCGTTCCACTTCATGATTGTGTCCCACTTGTTGTTGATTCTTCACAAAAAAATACAGTTTTAAATCTTTATGTTTGAAGCCTGAAATGTGGCAAAAGGTCACAAAGTTCAAGGGGGCCGAATACTTTCGCAAGGCACTGTATGTGGAGAGATGGTGTATATGTGGAGAGATGTTGTATCTGTGGAGAGATGTTGTAGTATATGTGGAGAGATGTGGAGTGTGTAGCAGCATGTAAGAGGTTAACAGCAGTGTCAGACCACAGGATTAGTAGAGAATAAATAGGACTGTAATTGCTGCCTGTCACTCTGGCTCTGAACTAGAGGACCTGCAGGGAAGTCCTATTCTGGGGCCTCAGCACTGGAATCACAGAAATGTCTTAGAGGATCACCTAAGGCTTGCAGGACATGGACAGAAAGAGAAATGGATTGCAATTATTTATTCAGTATATATTTCAGTGTGTTAAGGATTGTGTGTGCCTCCCTGCAGAGAGTGAGGTGACAGTGGAAACTCTGATACTCCATCATGTAACAGGTTATTAAGTCTATAAGGGTAGGCTTGGATTCAGCACACCCAGGTGGGTCACACACTCCTCTTGACTACTGGACCAACTGTGTGAGGGTGTGCATTAGTTCCACTACTGTCAGTGCATTTGAACTTCTGCAAGGAAATTCTTAATTTGATTCTTTGCTTAATGAAATTGAATTTGGGGAGATTTTGGGGAACAATAAAACAATATTCTAACTTTGTAGGTGAACAACAAGGTTACCCACTGTGCACAGACCTCAGTCTAGTATTGATTTACATTTGGTTGAGTTGTCAACTAACGTGAATTCAATGTGAAATCAACAAAAACAATTCACCATGTCATTGGATTTAGGTTATAAATTGGATGAAAAAATAGAAAATGCCTTTATGTAGATTTTTTTTTTCTAATACAATTAGTTTTCCACGTTGAAATGACGTTTTTGCCCATTTGGTAGTGTGAATTGCAGTAACACACACGTCACACACACCACACGCAACAGCAGCCAGATAGGTAGCCAGACCGCAGATTGAGCACAGATTTAAGGTTAGGGGGCGGCAAGGGGAAGGTGGGCTGGGTGGGCTGGGTGGGTAAACCACAAGATGTTATATTTAGACTTCCCATCACTTCAAAATCTGCCATCTCTCTCTCACACACACACACACACACACACACACACACACACACACACACACACACACACACACACACACACACACACACATTGGAGGTGTTTGAGAGAAGGGGGGTGTATGCAGGAGCAAAGAGCGCAAGATGCAAAACTTAGAAAGGATAAGGTGATTCCTTCTGTGTAGTTACCACTTCAAACAGGAAGCTGATGTGTGTGTAGTTTGCTACAAGGGGAGGGGTGTGTGCACAGTGCATGTGACTCTAACCTCATTCTCTCTCTAGTGTGTCTCAAGATTCTTGCATCAGCCCTGTGTTGTCATACACTCTTCAGTCTCCCTCTGCACTGGAAACAGTGAATCACTTACAGTAGAAAATGTCCTCTTTACCAAAAATTGGATTTTGAATTGCCTTCAGTATATCACAAGATCACAAACACACACGCGCGCACAGTGAGATATTATTCTTACATGAATGTCCCCCAGCGGTTTCAGTAGAGTGGGTGTCCCCCAGCTACTGTAGCCTGTACTGCTTCTAGTCTTCTCAGAATTTGGGGCGAAGTCTCTAAGAGTTATTAGAAGGAGATTGGAGTTATTTTAACACTCAGCAAGCCGCCATGAGACGGCTGCTTGTCATAGCTGTCCGTAAATATATGGCAGGGGATGTGACTTGTGACTGAGGCTGAGTAGTAGCCTACATACCCTGTATATACTGTATGTGCACCTGCTGGTTTCTCTGTCTCTATGGTCACCTCTTGTCTTGGTCGCCATGGCTTCATTTGCAAATGAAATGCTTAAGGTGCGCATAGAGAGAGAGAGATGCAGGGAGGTGGGAAAGAGAGAGAGAGAGAGAGATGTACAGTAACAGCCTGCCAGAGGCAGATAAACTGCACGAGCACCATAAATAACGCGTTTAAATAAGGCGATCCATTTCAAGTGGAAATGTCCGCTGCAGCTGGCACACGCAAATGCCCTCAAACGATTATCTCCATCTCTGTGCCCACCTCTTAGCCCCGCTGTGATCCCTCACAGACCTTCAACCTGCCCCGCGAGTCTCTATAACAACATGCCCACCTCGGCCCTCCTTCCCTCCCACCTCGCTACGACAGACACTTCCGCTGGCCTATCGCACCGTGGCCGACCCCTGTGCCCTGCCCACCCCAGCGGTCCCTCTCCAGCCCCGCCAGAGCCAATCCGCGACGGGGTGTAAAGTAGGGCAAGCCGCTTCCTGGTTCAAGGAGGAGCTGCCTGGAGTTGGAATGGGCCAGCGGAGTCAGAGAGGGGGGAGAACAGCCCAGCGAGCCGGCGGTCTGCAAAGAGAGAGCCGAGGCAGGGGGATATAAACGCCGGCAGAGACAAGAAGAAGCGGATATTACAGAGAACTCCCGGGCAATACGTGGTTCGTCAGAGGGACTGGTGTGAGATTTTGGACAGTGCCGAGAGAGCGGTGACCCCCGGGGAGCGACGAGGGGGGGGGGAGAGGCTGGTGGGAGTGAATCCAGGAAGTACAGAAGCCGGTCAGGTGGGACGCGACGAGATAACATAGGTGACACCGGCGCACAGGTAAACCCGCTCCCTCACTCGCTCTCTGTTTTGGGGGGTTATTATGGAATTCTTAAAGTTAGGACTTTACGCTTGTCTTTCCCATTTTCTATAACAACCGCTCCTGACCCCCCCCCCCCCCCCCCCCGGTCCTAACCGGGGTTACGGGAGGACTACGTCATGGGTATTCGGTAACTCCTGTGTGACGTGTCGACAATAATTTCTCCCAATGATTTTCGCGCTCTCTTTTCCTAGAGGCTTATTTTGACACAAGAACGCATACTATTTAAATTACATTAACAGAGAATATTTATGTGATCTCAGGTTAGTTGCTCTGTGTTGCTACCTGTGTGGATGTGGCCAGGTGAACAAGCAGGGTCGACGGGTACACTTCTGGAGGCTTGGCTTCTAATTATAGCAGCGAACACCGGCTGACATCCAAAACCTAACCTGTTCTCACGCACATCGCCGGCCTCTGTAGGCAATAAGCCATGTGCTCCACCACAGGGCAACTTTGGCCACGAATTCTATTATTCCACGACCCTTTCAGTGGGCTATGCTGTTGTCACGACACGTTGACATATCCTTTATCTTAAATTGTATAGCTCTGTTGCTGATGTAATGTTCTTGAAATGTATATTAATGCTGGATGGATGAGGGCTTTTACATTTATAAAACTTAGGCTATGGATGGTGGGAGGCTGTCATGTGTGCCTGTGACTGCATGTGTGTGTGTCTGGGTTGCTGACTCGCCCCTCTTGTGGTACAGACAGACCTGCTGAACCTGCCAAACTGGCTTGGGTTTGGTCCTCTGTCTGAGTTTGTCGTTTGATATACCACTTTATGGACACCATGATATTAGTCCAATCCACTGAAGGGTTTCTGGTCTACAATGTTTATTTTTCACACAATAGTTCTCCAAACAGTGTTGGGTCTAGTCCTGAACTTCAGTGCACCTGGAAGGAATAAGGAAAACATTTGCCCTGTAACAGTATGTAGGCTAATATTTGTACTGTGGGATTCCGTGTGTGATCTTGACAAATAGGTATTGTTGACGTCTGCGATGCAGATTAGATTTGACACCAACCCCAACTCTGTGAATAATTCCACTATTTAGTGTGAGAGATGGAAGGGAAAAGAGAGCGAGAAGCAGAAACTGTTCTACACTGTCAACCCTAATTGCCACTTGTCTGAATTGAAGCAGTCTTACTACCAACTAAATGACAGTTGGGAGACCTGGAAAGTCTGTGTAGACTGTCTTTGGCTTAATGGTAACTGATCTACCCCTCCCTCTCTTCTCATCTCTCCTTCTGGTGTCATGGTAACTTAATTACTCCTGTCATTTACTAGATCGGACTGTTCTCATGACCCCTCTCTCTCCCGACCACACACATGTACACACTCACAAACACCAAATTACATTTACATGCACCTTCTCAATTCTGACAGATAATGGGTATAGTCGCTGCTCTTGCCACTGAGTATGGGATAGTGCAGAGTGTGTGTCTGAGGATGTCTGTGGTCCTACACAGGTGTGTGCTGTGCCTGTTTCCCAGCCCTGTTCATTGTTAGTGTAGGCCACTTCTGCTCTGTGGCCTGGTGAAGTGGGAAGTGGTCTTTCTCCGTCCCCCACCCTGAACCACTCACCATGTCTAACACAACCTCTGACACACTGTGTGTTTAGGTTCATTTTCTTTCTTTTTATTCACTCTTTATATCCCACTTCTGGATTATCTTTTGATCTCCTGTTTGTCTCTCTTTTCCTTCACCTTATTCCCTCAGTATTAGGCCCCTTTCCTCCCCTGTGTCTCTGTCTCACGAAGCAGATATTAAATACTGTGCCTAGAGAAAGTTTGTTGCATCAAAGTGGGATTCAAATGGATTTAAAAAAAATACAAATTGTCAATGATCTAAACAAAATACTCTGATGGCCAAGTGGAAGAAAAATTCCCACATTTTGTTGTGTTAGTCTGAAATTTAAAATGGTTTCAATTGAGATTTTTTGGTCACTGATCTACAGACAATACCCTATAATGTCAAAGTGGAATTATGTTTTTTTTTTTTGTTTTACATTTTTACAAATGAAAAGCTGAAATGTCTTGAGTCAGTAAGTATTCAACCCCTTTGTTATAGCAAGCCAGGAGTCCAAATTTACAAGTCACATAATAAGTTGCATGGACTCATTCTGTGTGCAATAATAGTGTTTAACATGATTTTTCAGTGACTACCTCATCTCTGTATCCCACACATACAATTATCTGTAAGGTCCCTTAGTCGAGCAGTGAATTTCAAACACAGATTAAACCATTGTCCTGCTGAAAGGGGAATTAATATCCCAGTGTCTGGTGGAAAGCAGACTGAATCAGGTTTTTCTCTAGGATTTTACCTGTGCTTAGCTCCATTCCATTTATTTATTTATCCTGAAAAACTCCCCAGTCCTTAACGATTACAAGCATACCCATAGCAAGATGCAGTCACCATTATACTTGAAAATATGGAGAGTGGTACTCAGTAATCTGTTGGATTTGCCCTCAACATGAGTTGCTATGCCACATTTTTTGCAGTATTACTTTAGTGCCTTGTTGCAAACAGGATGCCTGTACAGAATATTTATTCTGTACAGGCTACCTTATTTTCACTCTGCCAATTAGGTTAGTATTGTGGAATAACTACAATGCTGTTGATCCATACTCTGGTTTCTCCCATCACAGCCATTCAACTCTTTTTAACTGTTTTACTGTCACCACTGGCCTCATGGTGAAATCCCTGAGCAGTTTCCTTCCTTTCCAGCAACTTAGTTATGAAGGACGCCTGTGTCTTTGTATTGACTGGGTGTATTGATACACCATCCAAAGTGTAATTCATAACTTCACAATGCTCAAAGGGATATTCAATGTCTGCTCTTAATTTTTTTTTTTACACATATACCAATAGGCACCCTTCTTTGTGAGGCATTGGAAAACCTCCCTGGTCTTTGGGGTTGAATACAGTGCATTCAGACCCCTTCACTTTTTTCACATTTTGTTACTTTACAGCCTTATTCTAAAATGGATTTAAAAAAAATTCCTCTCATCAATCTACACACAATTCCACATAACGACAAAGCCAAAACAGGTTTTTAGAAATATCACATTTCCATAAATATTCAGACCCTTTACTCAGTACTTTGTTGAAGCACCACCAATCTTCTTGGATATTATGCTACAATCTTGACACCTGTATTTGTGGAGTTTCTCACATTCTTCTCTGCAGATCCTCTCAAGGTCTATCATGTTGGATGGGGAGCGTCGCTGCACAGCTATCTTCAGAGATGTTCAATCGGGTTCAAGTCCGGTGTCTGGCTGGGCCACTCAAGGTCATTCAGAGACTTGCCCCGAAGCCACTCCTGCATTGTCTTGGCTGTGTGTTTAGGGTTGTTGTCCTGTTAGAAGGTGACCCTTCGCCCCAGTCTGAGGTTCTGAGCGCTCTGGAGCAGGTTTTCATCAAGGATCTCTGTACTTTGCTCCGTTCATCTTTCCCTCAATCCTGACTAGTCTCCAAGTCCCTGCCGCTGAAAAACATCAACAAAGCATGATTCTGCCACCACCATGCTTCACTGTAGGGATGGTGCCAGGTTTCCTCCAGATGTGACACTTGGCATTCAGGCCAAAGACTTCAATCTTGGTTTCATCAGACCAGAGAATCTTGTTTCTCATGGTGTGAGAGTCCTTTTGGTGCTTTTTGGCAAACTCCAAGCATGCTGTCATGTGCCTTTTACTGAGGAGTGGCTTTTGTCTGGAAACTCTACCATAAAGGCTTGATTGGTGGAGTGCTGAAGAGATCGTTGTCCTTCTGGAAGGTTCTCTCATCTTCACAGAGGAACTCGGGAGCGCTGTCAGAGTGACCATCGGGTTCTTGGTTACCTCCCTGACCAAGGCCCTTCTCCCCCGATTGCTCAGTTTGTCAGGGCAGCCAGTTCTAGGAAGAGTCTTGGTGGTTCCAAACTTCTTCCATTTAAGAATGATGGAGGCCTCTGTGTTTTCGGGGACCTTCAAGGCTGCAGAAACGTTTTGGTACCCTTCCCCAGATCTGTGCCTCAACATAACCCTGTCTCCGCGCTCTACGGACAAGTCCTTCGACCTCATGGCTTGGTTTTTGCTCTGACATACACTGTCAACTGCGGGACCTTATATAGACAGGTGTGTGTGCCGGTCCAAATCATGTCCAAGCAATTGAATTTACCACAGGTGACAAATCAAGTTGTAGAAACATCTCAATAATTATCATTTGAACAGGATGCACCTGAGCTCAATTTTAAGTCTTATAGCAAAGGGTCTGAGTACTTGTGTAAATAAGGTATTTCTAATTTTTCATAAATTAGCAAAATGAAAATGTTTTTCACTTTGTCGTTATGGGATATTGTGTGTAGATTTGACGAGGGAAAACAATATTTAATCAATTTTAGAATAAGGCTGTAACGTAACAAAATGTAGAAAAGGTGAAGGAGTCCTGAATACTTTCAGAATGCACTGTACAGTATGTGTTAGAAATTCACTACTCGACTGAGGGACCTTACAGATAATTCTATGTCTGGGGTACAGAGATGGGGTGGTCATTCATATCATGTTAACCACTACTATTGCACACAGAGTGAGTCGCTGCAATTTATTATGTGATTTGTTAAGCAAATTTGTACTCATGAACCTATTTTGGCTTGCCATAACAAAGAGGTTGAATACTTATTAACTCAAGGCATTTTATTAATTTATAAAAATGTCAATCTAAATTCCCCTTTGACATTATGGGGTATTGTGTGTAGATTAGTGACACAATCTCAATTGAATCCATTTTAAATTCAGGCTGTAACACAAAAAAAAGGGGTTGAATAGTTTCTGAAGGCACTGTATGTGTATCTTGGTGTCAATCTGGCAGTCCTCTGGGATCAATAAAGTTTGTTCAAATCATCTAACTATCCAAACATCTCATCCCCTCAGCTTTGTATCCCTGGAAATCTTTTGGCTCTGCTGGAGAAGAACAGAAGCAGGAAGAAGTGGAAAATAGAGAGGGAGGAAGAGAGCAGGGACCCGTCCTCCTCTGAGTTTATGGACTGGAGGTAAGAGGTGTGGAATGTTGAGTGTTGCACATTAACTGCATTGAACTAAAGAAAGTATTATTGTCCCAGTCGTTGACAGCGCCTGTCCTACTATAGGTATAGAAACTAGAGATTATATGACATGGCTGACCTGGGGTGCTGCAGGCCACTCTCATAAAAACAATCTGTGAACCTTCATACATGTTAAAATGTGTTGAATGAGGGCACCCCCATAAGATACTGATTTTGGTGCAGTCCAGTATGTGTCAGGAAGGAACCCTCCAGAGTCTCACTCTGTCTTCTTTCACTGATACTCAGCCAGGGTTTTGGACTCAGTGTTTGGAATACGGTTCACTTGAACACGCAAATCCAAGGGCCAGCAATGGCTACATTTACATAAAGTCATTTAGCAAACGCTGTACTTAGAGTTAGTGTGTGGGTGGGTGTGTGTGTGTGTTTGCGAGCAAGTGACAGATCATGTGATTGGGGCCGTGCAGAAGTGTGACCAGTGTGTGTGTGTTATAGTAGGGTGGTGAGGGTGGTGGGGGGTGTGTGTGTGTAACAACAGTGAATGGTCTTTAAAGGAAAGAGGAACATTTTAAGATAAGACACACACACACACACACACACACACAATTCCAGTAAGTATATGAATTAGGGCATGTGGCCCCGTATATAAATTCCCCCTGTTCACAATAGGGGTTTCAGTTTCAGATACATACAGTAGGCTGAGTGGGAGGACAAGACAGGGGGAGAGAGGGGGGGAGGACAAAGTCCCCCTCTTTACTCTGCATCAGCAGATTTAAGAGCTTCCTCCCTCCCTTCCTTTCCTTCTATATCTTTACTCCTTCTTATCAAATGTATCTTCCTCTCATCCCCCCATCATCCCTTCATACATCTCCCTGTTCCCCTACACCACCCATTCAGTCCTCCTTTATCTGCTCAGCTCCTTCATCCATCCATCATCCCTTCATACTTCTCCCTGTTCCCCGACACCACCCATTCAGTCCTCCTTTTTCTGCTCAGCTCCTTCATCCATCCATCATCCCTTTCCATATTCCCTCATTTTCCCACTCTTAGAAGGGTTGAACTTTTAGACTACTCTTAGGGCCATCATAGAGTTTCTGCATATTATCCATTATTCCATTCACACACAGTGGTCAGAGTCAGGGACATGTTCTGTTTGGTTATTACCATATAAGGGCAGTACAAACATTTGAACCAATACATTTCATGTAGGCATTAACCATAATGTCGAGATGCTGTGCCACTGACTAAGGTACTCTACTGAATGTTCATGGACCCCACAGCCTAGTTTGCCTCCAGTAGATCTGTCTCACTAGAGGAAGTAGTGCATTTGGCATTTCTCCTTTTTCAGTCTCCAGTTTCTGTTGTGTTTCACAGCCCTATCTCTCTCTCTCGACCACCGGCCTGCCAGCCTACCAACGCACACCACCCGCCTACTGCCAGGGGGATGGAAGAGCAGGAAGTGGCAATACTTTACTTCCTGTAATGACAGACACCCCTTTAAGATGAAAAGAGTGTCAAAAAGTAGTGACAGAGAACATGATTTGTTTTTCTGGTAATGGTGTAAATGTTGGTGTAGATAGTGAGGGGGCGTTGCTCATAAACAGGTACAGTGAGCCAGCGGTTCAGGGAAAGAGAGACAATGACACACCGCAGAGAATCATCTCCTGTATCTTGTTGTGAAAATGACCCCTAACCTTTTAGATCCATTTTGATGAGAAATGACAGCTTGATGTTGTAGCTGTTGTAAGTACAGTACCATGAGAAGGCAGTATTCCAGACATTGAGAGTGCGGTATTCGATGAGCTCTAATTCGCTAAGCACCAGTAGAATTTTCCCCGTCAACGTTTGAATCTTTAGTCAAAGTGCTGTACTGCTGTGATTGGACGAGAGATGGGTGGGTGTTCTGACCAGTGACAGTAAGGCAGACATTCTGTTGTGTTTCTCAAAGGACAGTTGAAATAACCACATATTCTATGTATCAACCCTTTCAGCCACGGATCACAGTAAAAGCAACCGCTCACCCCCCTGTTGACAAAGCCCAGAAAACACTACTACAGTATCGTCCTGATGATGTCAACGAAGTGTTCCGCCTTTTGAGCTTTACGACCTCTGATTGGGACTGTTAAACTAAACACACACTGTTCGTCACATGTTGACATGGTCTGGAGAGGATATCAGACTAACTGTCATTGTTTTTTTATACTCTAGTTTCCATGTCCCTGTCCCCTACCACTATCAATATCTCTCTCTCTCCCTGTCCCCTACCACTATCAATATCTCTCTTTCTCCCTGTCCCCTACCACTATCAATATCTCTCTTTCTCCCTGTCCCCTACCACTATCAATATCTTTCTTTCTCCCTGTCCCCTACCACTATCAATATCTCTCTTTCTCCCTGTCCTCTACCACTATCAATATCTTTCTTTCTCCCTGTCCCCTACAGCTATCAATATCTCTCTTTCTCCCTGTCCCCTACCACTATCAATATCTCTCTTTCTCCCTGTCCCCTACCACTATCAATATCTCTCTTTCTCCCTGTCCCCTACCACTATCAATATCTCTCTTTCTCCCTGTCCCCTACTGCTATCAATATCTCTCTTTC